>NW_024616339.1:0-4326 GCF_008729295.1 Plectropomus leopardus
CTCCTCCGGTTGACTCAAACACGGTGCTGCGCTGAATAACAGTCACTCTGAGACTCACTGTCCGTACTCTTCATAGTGTTTTTTCTTAATGTAACAATTTCACTGTCATGCCGCTCCTCACTCTCGTTTCTTCTTTTTGCTGCACACTCTTACTAATCAAGTCTCTGCTCACCCCAACAAATCACACACACACACCTTTTTCTTCCTGTTTTGCCACACCTTAACCAATTAACTACCAGAATAACACGTTTCTCAATCAGTACTTCCTCTTTACCCCTGAGACTTTTCAAAATAAAATGAAATATTTTAAAAGTGCACATTTATATGCTTTTAAAACTTTTCTAAACTTATTTATTAAACTCGACTCTTAAACAAACTATTTTAACCTTAATGAAATATTCTTTTCAACACTTTTAATCACAGTGTCCCTGAAATGAACATATTTAAACTATTTATTTATTTATCATCTATTTTTAACAGGGTTACACTTTTGTTGAAAGGCTTTCAGCCTTCCTGTTTTGGGGGTGGGGCACCCCCTTTTCCTTCTGGAGCTCTCTACACACTCACTGGCTTGCTTGTGGCAATCCTGTCGGATGAAACAACTCCTTCTCATTCCGAAGTTGTCAGATATTGCCGCTGTGGCAGCACTCTTGGCGTAAGATCTTGTTGCCAAAAGGCACCTTTCACATTCACATTATGCATCATGGATGTCATCAGCCAAGAAACCGGCTGCACTGAGCCATTTTCAGTGATATTATATGCTGCCAGATGGCACCTGCAGTGGCAATATGATACGCAGACAGTGGTCAGTTGAAAATGTAGCTGGACAGAAACTGTTGTGTCCATATGTCACACCGCTGGATGGCGTCAGATTGAAACACTGCTGGGAACGATGTAATATAAAGAGCATGAAGGTCCCTATAGGGCAGGCAGGAGGTGTGGTGGTTGGATCCAACAAACCCAGGACTGTGATGCGGGAGTCCGGTGTCCACTTCCCATCTGAATGTGATGTTTTTTTCTATACCTTACCATATGCCTCTTTTGCCGAAACCTAACCCTCCATCACTTTGTTGCCCAATCCTAACCATGTGTGCCAGCTTCTGCTTGTGTTGACATCACAAAGGAGCATCCCACAACATCAATAGCAGACTCTGAAGGATACCTAGAGTGTAATATGTAGACGTGGAAGTCCACTGCAAAGCAATAATATATGACAACTTTGGATAAGAACATGTTGGATGAAAGCAGTCATAGAAATGGGATGACAGTAGAATGGACATTCCCTCTCAAATCAGTGTAGCAGGATGGTGTTTTCATGTGCTCTGCTCCCATCACTTGGAAAAGCCCCCGAAAAGACTTGAACCAACGAGAACTGGTCTCTCTGCCTGATTTTAAAGCTCTTATATATACACGGGTGAAGGAATCAGTTAGTACTTGTCATTGTGCATAGGTGTTTTTAGTATTTCTACATGTTACTGTGTATTCTTTTAGCTTTATACTTGGGTTATCATTATTGTTTGTAACTTAATCTTATGTGAATTAATCTCATGTCAGTGGGACTTGCCTGGTTAAACATGGGTTAAATGAATAAAAAATAGATTTTCAGAGCAGTGGCCATTGCAAACGTTGTAATAACGTATGCATAAACAAACCTACATGCGGCATGTCGCGATCAGGACTATCTAGGAACATCCTCGACCAGCTAACTAAAACCAGCTACCATCATAAATTGGTGTTTAGCTTTTTGTTTTTTTCAGAAGGGTAGGCCAAAATGGGATCCTTGAACTTGTGAGTGTGACGTGTGTTGTCACTATAGCAACTAACAACAATCCCCACTTTATTTTGGACTAGTCAAATGAATATGGCACTTCTAGGTAAATTTTTCTCACATTCCATGTCTATAGAAACAGTAATGCACATACTTCAACATAAAACCAAAACAAACAGGAAAAAAATCCAACTAAAGACTTTGCAAAGGAAGGATGTTAATTTACAAAAAAGCTACAATGTTAGGTTACCACAAGTACAAGGAAGTGCAGAGAAGCCAAACACTGTACAGACAGTGTTATGGTCCTCATAGAGAAGTGAAAGTAGTCCAAATAACTTAAGACAGAGACAGTATCTTAATAGTACAAAACAATACTTAAATCTCAGAGGAGATGTGACCCTTCACTATGTGTTATATTCACAAAAGTTTGCTTGTGTCTCTCTTGTAAAATCTTCAGATCATTCATTATTCCATATCTGTCCTGGATATGCAAATCCCTTGACCTTATTTAATCCCTCCTGGTTTAGAGCTTTTTGCCACTGTAGCCCCATTAGTCCACAGGTTTCTCTCTAATTGAATACTTCAGCAGCTGATGTCATTGGGTAGTTCTGGCTCTTGGGTTGAAGGTGTGCTATAATTAGTAAAGTCAGCTGCTCAAGTGTTTAACTGGAATAAAATCAGCAGACTTTGGGCTCATTTAACCAGAATACATCACTAAAGGTCATGTGAAAATGTTCACTCTGCTCATTTGTCTGGGACAATAGTGAGAAAGTAAAAACAGGAAAATTGTTATATCTGCCCAAATATTAAGAGGGCAACCCAGTTCTTTGCTAGTCAAGGTCAGATACTGATCATTCTCTGACTTCTGTTAATTTTACCAGGAGACCCGTTTAGCTCCAGCTTTATCTCATGTCTTGTAGTTTGGTAAAGTGAAGGTTGTATCATGTTCTCTTCACCACAAACTGGCCCAGAATTCATTTGGAAAGGTTTAAAAACACCCAAAGTCCCCAAAATGAACCTGAGTGGACATAAAGATGTGCCCACTTTTAGCATCACTTTCAAAACTGTATGAGCACATTTTTGGCTGATATGAAGGGCAAGATCATACACAGGCCTTGTCTCATCTCTCTCCTGCCCTTGGCTATGCTGTACCAGGCTCAATTAATGGAGGACATCGCTGTACATCTTCATTATCTGAATATCCTATAACCAAGGACATCAGCCAAGCACAAGAGCCCTGTATGAAGCAGTAACCTGCCTTCACTGAATTTACTTACACAGGCCGACATATTCAAATGATATTCAGTTTAGTGCCATTGCACTATAGGGATGGTAGTATGGGTCTGTTGATCAGCTGGTCCACCACTTTGGTTTAACAGCTACTGGCATGGAATTTTGCAGAGACATACATTGTCCCTACATGATGAATCTCGATGACTTTGGAGATCTCCTAACTTCACCTGTAAGGTTCAGAGACATTTTTTAGTAGAGCAAAATGTCTTGACAACAACTTGATAGTTCCCAGAAAAATCCAGTACACACAATAATTTTACAATGAGGACAAATTCTATAGTTAGTAGGATAGTTAGGTTTAGGCAAAAGAGGCACATAGGTGTAGAAAAAAAACTTTACTACTTTGAAATTCTAACTCTCCTCTCGTTTCAGGTCACTTACTTCCTCCCTTTGTGTGTTTTCCAGCCAGTGTGATTGTCAATCCCGCCCTGATTGTCTCCACCTGTTTCCCCTTAACTTGTGTATAAATAGTCAGCGTCTCCCTTTGTCCTGTGCCAGTTCGTCTTGTCTTGTCAGTCAGAGAACCAGCGCCATTTCCAAGCTCAAGTCACGTTTTGTTTGTTTCTCGCTCCTGTTTGTTGCTCAGGTCAAGTACCTTGTTTTGTTTGTTACTTTGTTGGACTTTTGTTTTCTTTGCTAGTAGTATATTCCTCGTCAGAGTGATTTTTTGTTGTTATTTTTTGCCTCCTTGTCAGAGTGATTTTGATTTTGCCCTCATTTGTGAAAGAATTTGTGTTGCCTTTAATAAACTGATTATTTGATACTTTGATCTCGTGTGTCGTGCATTTGGGTTTAGCTCCAAGTTTGGTTTTGTCACATGTGGATGCATAGGCGTAATTTATGGGGGGGGGGGGGGGGGGGTTGGAACCCACCCAATAATTTAAACCACAACCCCCCCAATATCATGTAGTGGACTGCCTTGGCGTGGTCATTACATTTTTCCTCTGAGGAACTCCAGAGCTCAATGTCCCCTGGGCAAGTGGGGGACACATCAAGAGACACTGTTTTACGAACCCAAAACATCCAACAGGGGGTTGTTAATTAACTTAACTTATACTCCCTGGGGATGTCTGCAAACACGCTCTGCCTTTTTAAGCCACGGGAAAGTGTCAGTATCTGACACCCTCCATCCTGACATATGGTGGAAGGTAAAGCACTCCAAAGGCCCCATCAGCATGTCACAGGATGTAAGGCGTCTGAATGACCTCCTGGGGTCATCCAAGCAATACCAAGCAACCATCGTATTGCCTCCCCTGCTGAGATAA
>NW_024616340.1:0-2285 GCF_008729295.1 Plectropomus leopardus
TGCTTAAGTTACTGTTTTCTACAAATTATAATATAAAAGACATAAAAGAAAAAAAAATCGACTTCGGTTTAGAGTTCACCTCAACTACCCGACTGTAGAATTTGATAACTGAGCAGCATTGTTGCGGATGAAACAGCTGATTGTCAGACAGCAGCGCAGTGAAACAAACAGAGAAGCAGCGCAGATCTCCAACAGGACAGCTGGCAGCGCGGATATCTAACACATTGCTGGCAGCGCGGATCTCCGACACAGCGGGTGGTAGCGCGAACTCCGACAGCGTGAATTTCTGAGGCAGCAGCTGGCTGCATGGATCTCCAACAGCAGGGATCTGTGACACAGTGGTAGGCAGCGCGGATCTCTGACAGTGCGGATCTCTGACACAGTGGCTTGTAACACAGATCTCTGACACAGGGGCTGGCAGCCCAAATCTCCGATAGCGGCAGCACGGATCTCAGTCCCTATTAAATATTATCATTACAAATGATGTCACAAAAGAGGAAAAGTATAAGGGCTACCACGCAAAAAAAGCGTATGTAGAGGTCTCGATAAGTTTTGAGTTATTTACATATCAAGTATACAACCATATATAATTTGACATACAGTTTGAAAAAAAAAATGCTGACTGTGGTTTGGAGTTCACGTAAACAACCAGACTTTAGAATTTGATAACCAAGTGGCATTGTGGCAGATGAAACAGCTGACTGTCCGACAGCAGCACAGTGCAACACACAGACAAACAGAGGGGAGCAACGCGGATCTCCGACAGCGTGGATTGCCAACACAACGGCTGGCAGCGAGGACCTCCGACACAGCGGCTGGCAGCCCAGATCTCCTACAGTGCTGAGATCCAACATAGCGTCTGGCAGCGCGGACCTCCGCACTGTCGGTCATATGTGTGTGTGTGTGTGTGTGTGTGTGTATTCTGTCATAATGATATTACTGTGATAAAAACCTAATTTACCGAAGAACAATGTCTCCCCTTCTTTTCTTCATGTATCATTACGTCACATAAACGTCTTCTTTCTTTAAAATAAATGTAAGTTTTAGCCCGATTATCGAACTTTGTTTCAGTCCATCCTGTAGATGTTAGATGATGACAGATATTTCACTGAAACTTTGACCTGTTGGTGGCACTGGATGAAAAGTCAGTAGATTAAACACAATGGGAATCCTTCCTCTGAGGAACCGGAGTATGTGAAGCAAATGTTATGGCTATCTGTCCAGTAACTGTTGAGATATTTTACTCAAAACTACTAATTTGAAAAAAATCGACTACCACACAGTGAAGAACTTCACTGTGAGTTAAATCGAAGCGAGCTGGTAGCTTCTTTAGATTCCCTCAATGTAATTACACGAGTATTCACAGGTGTAAGAAACACACACAAGTCACATGACTAATAACCAACATTTTTTTCAATTTCTTTCTTCAAAATGTATCAATTAAATATTTTCTAAAGTGGGCATAATTTTAAAAAACAACAGTATTTACAAACATAAAAAACAGCAAGAATTTTATGACTTATAATCAGTGTGACAATAATTACAAAATAAAACGTAAGTCTATTAACCATTCTAGGCATCTTGATGTTCTTTATTATTTCGTAAATATTGTTATTTTTGTAAATATTATTTTTAAACACTGATTATGATGTTAATGTTTTGTACATATTTGTTTAATTCATGCTCACTTTGGAAAATATATTGATCCACTTTGAAAAATAAGATGTTGCTGATTAGTCGTGTGTATTTTTTACACCTGTTGTTGGACATTTCCCTCAAAACTAAAGCTGTAAAATTCATGGAGGCAGGAGACAGTAAAAGTCAGAGCATCTCCAAAATTACTGGGACGTATGTTCTGGGGAGCGTGAACGCCCGTCATCAGCATCTTTGACTTGCTGCTGACCCCGAAGGAAAAGTCAGTAGATTAAACTAAAGTCACTGGGATTCATCCTCTGGGGAACATGATCGTCTGTACAGAACTTTGCTCCAGGTTATTAATGCTGATATTTCAATGAAACTTTGACCTGTTGGCGACACTGAAAGAAATGTCAGTGGATCACTAAACTTGTTGGGATTCATCTTCTGGGAAACATGAATATTTGCACCAAATCTTATGGCAATTCATCCAACAGTTTACTAGAAATTTCCCTACAAAGCCGAAATGTTAAACTCTTGACCATGCTGGAAATTTCGTTTCACTAAAGTTATTGGGACTCATCCTCTGAGGAACATGAAAGTCTGTCATCGGCATCTTTGTCTTACTGGGAGCACTGGAGGAAAAGTCA
>NW_024616341.1:0-1558 GCF_008729295.1 Plectropomus leopardus
ATATATCCCAATAGAGTTACAGTATTTAAAAAACAGCGTGGTGTTTGTGATGTCATTTACTTTATTGAAATTAAAATAAGTCACATTTGGATTGTTGTTTTGTAAGTTTTCGTTACAAAAATTTAACTTCATCCGAAACTGTTAATTGTTTAAAAATGTAACTCGTTAAATGCATGTTTTTCTGCTCTGATGGCTGTGGGATCAAAAATGTCAGTTTGAATGGGTTTCAATGGAGCATTTTTGGACCTGAACAGTCTGAATGTAACTATTTAGTTTCCACAGTGTATTTTAGACTTATTGTAGGAGCTGAGCTGCAAATTCACTGATTACACTCAAATACACAATCTGGACTACATTTAGGACACATGCATCAACACACACACAATTATCACAACAGGAAGAAGAAAAGAGACTAAAATGCTCCTCAGTGTGAAGGCAGTGAACCTAAAACTAAAGTGCGTTGTCATTTCTTTAAAAATCAAAGTGCGTGTAAAAAGGTTAAACTGACACGCCGTCCCGAGTGGCTGAAACTGACGCAGCGGGGTAAAAAGAGCGTCAAAGTTTCACGTGTAGATTCATGACAGAGCGCCGATATTTGATGAACTGGGATGAGAATGTGTTGAAATGTCATCAATCACTTACTTTCATTGACTATTACTGATCTATCACTCATAGACTTCACCTTTCCTAATTTAGTTTCTCTTATACTAAAAGTCATATTCAGTGCTCTGATTTGACCTCGATTAAAGGGCGTGCACGTCTTTGTGGGAGCTGATTGGCTGCCATGGCTCAGGGGCGGGTCATCTGCAGGACTCTCTCCTCCAATTGGGCAAAGCGCTTCAGCATGTGGTCGTACACCTGCAAAACACACACACACACACACACACACACACACACACACACACACACACACCCACACACCAATCCACACAGACATAAAAATAACAAAACTCAGAGTTGCTATTTTTAGGTTTTAGTCGTTTAGTGTCTGTTTTTGTTTTTATGCTGTTTTTAACATTTGAAACCTACCTGAGATTTTGCAAAAGTAAAAAGAAAAATAAATACAGTTTAAAAAACTAATAAATTACCTGACCCCTAAAGAAGCACCATTTTTTAAAAAAAAAATCTTAAAAAAGGTGTTTTGGTTTTGTTTTGGGTTTTTTTTTTTTTTTTACATTTTCTAATAATTTTCTCTTTCTCTGTCTTACATCTTTATCAGCTCTTATCACTTTTTATGCATTTCTTGCATTTTGCTGCTTGGTGTTTCAATTTCCTTCAGGATTAATACAATTAATCTAATCTAAAAGCAGCAGCATCACACTGTTAACGTATTTTGCTTTTTTTTTTTTATCAGAGGGAGATTTCACAGAGCGAGTTAACAAATGTGAAGACGAACGACACCTCCAAGAGGAAAATGGCCCCGCCGAACACGTTACCCACTTTCTGTTATGTTCTGCTTCATATTTAATATGCTGCTGTACAGTAAGTACACAGAGAATATTCATTCAGCGGCTAATCAGTGTGTGTGTGTGTGTGTGTGTGTGTGTGTGTGTGTGTG
>NW_024616342.1:0-3752 GCF_008729295.1 Plectropomus leopardus
GTCCATCAGACTTTGCTGAGGTTTTTGGGGATAGTGATGGTTCTCCTGAGGTAGGGACACATTTCATATGACCTAACTCGTGTTCAACTGATATTCTTGTACCAAAGCCAAACAGCTCTTAGAGCAATTTTACAGTTTTTCTCAGCCTTTCGCCCCCACCCCTGAATCTATTCACTCAAAGACACACACAGTTACAAGACTCGCACATACTCTACTTTAATGTTTGTACTGTCAGTTATTTGGACCCTTTCCTTTGCGGTGTCTCTGTTTCTTGATCTGGTTGCATAAGTGTTGTTTTTTATGTGAGGGAACACTACGAATTGCGCCGTGGGTGTCTCTGTCCTTGGTGCTGAACCCCCTTGTCACTTCTGATGCATTTTAGAGGTAGTTTTCCTATTTGCTTTATGGTGTTGTCATATCCTATCTTTGCTGAAATTGGTTTGGAGTACTGGAGGAGTTCCCACGAATGACCTGTCTAGCAGCAAAATTTGTTCATACTTATGTCTAATGAAACAGACATTTCTCTAAAACGTTCCAATGCTAGTTTCATAAATAGATCTCTGCTACTATTTCCTGAATTTAGACTTTTTATGTCCGTTCATAATTTTTCTAATTGGTCTTGCTGTTTGATTACAGTGTTTAGGATACATCCTTTAAAACTTAATGAAATGGACCATCCTTCAAAACTCTTTTTTCAATTTTTAAACCTGCTTTTAATCAAGAAGTTTAATTTCTATTTCTGTTTAGTTATTAACGTATGTGGTGATTCAGAAAGAGTTCATGATTATTGTGGTTTTTGAAAATTCATGCTTTCAATGTGTCTCCAAACTGCCGTTCCTTTCATCTTAGTGTCATTGTTGATAACAAGCTAACTGAAGGCCTTTCACAGTCACCACCTTGCTTACTGTCTGCATTTGTACTTTATTCAGACCATTAGAATGCCTCAGGTTTTATATAAGGTTATAACTGGAAAAGGTTTTGACTCATTTGAGGACGTAACAGGTTTTTCAGGTTCATCGGGGTGTATTGAATATGATGCTTGTTTACTTGCAGTGTAACAATGCCCAGTGATTTAGTAAATTCTGATTAAGTAACCTGGCTGTTATGCAGTGTTGCCTGAGTCTTTTGAAAGATTTTTAACAAATGTAGTTTGATGTGATACATTTTGAAGCTTCTGTATGAGCCATTTGTTAGGGCTGATCATTCAGCGTGGATCTGTTGTTGATGTTTCTTGTCTTGCATAACAGATGACAGGGTGACATTCCTTTGTGGAGGATTTTTTTTCTTGCATAACTGTTAAGCATGTTGTCTTTGTTTTTAGCACTTGAGCACTGACAGAAATACAAATCCAGCTTGGACTTTTATTTAAACAAAGTGAATATAACTGCCCCTGCCACCCTAAAAATCTTGACAGAAACAAGTGCTTTAATAGCATTACAAAATAATATATCACTTATCAGCTTTATAGCAGTGTACAGTGTCCAGTGTAACCGAGACTTAGAAATCAGCTTCATTATTTTGACTACAACAATACATTGTGAATCTTACACAATCACGTGGTCCATGTAGAAGACAAAATTAGTTGGATGACTGAAAACAAACTTAAGCATGCTATTGTTGTGCAATAGTGGCAAATACACCACACCTGGAAGACACTGCTGGAATAATGTTGCTCTTTACATTTAAAGCCAGTCTGCCCCTCTTCTTATACCTGTACGCTAAATGGTCTCTTGTTTGAGCTATGTTGTCTGATTTAACCACAGTCTACAGAGAAAAATAGAATAAGTTATTTTTGGAACAAATGAAGTTCTTCAGTTTCAATTGAAGTGGCTGTCCTAACAAGATGTCTCCGGTGATTGTGCCAACTTACTCTTTTGCAACATTATAACTGTCTCCAGCTGTGTTTTTGAGAAGATACTGCCAAACTGTGTCTTCGTGTTTAGTTTTTTCTTTTTCTGCTTTTGATCTAAGTATTTTTTTTTAACTGACAGAAGAAAGAAATCACCAAGAGGTTCAAGCTGAGCCCATAAATTTCACCTTATGTGGAGAAGTATGATTATACAACCGTACAAACTGTAAACCACCATAATAGTTTTAAATAAACAGTGTTATATAATTTTGTAGTTGCTGCTAACAGCAAGTTTTCTGACTTACAGACGTGTGCATTGAGTTTTCTCTTATTGCTTGCAGTGCTTTTTCCTAAGATACAGTGGCGATAGAGGCTGTTTCTTCGTCAGAAATAAAATAGATGGCTCTGTGTAGAACTTATGCTTCTCTCTCTCTTTTTCTAGATTTTGAAAAATGAAACATTTGTCAACAAAAGTAGGACATCAACCCAAGTGGGGTTACCACTTTCAACTTGGTGATGTCTGAATTTCAAGAACCTACAGATACAGATCTAGTTCAAATACATTTATAACTTTTGCTGTAGTCTAACAAACTATTTAACAATGCACAACATTGTTTTATTGGTTAATCTTGAAATAAGACTGCAACAAATAAAGATAAATGCAAGAAAAATTAAATAATCCTACTAATATGCACCACAAAAGAGAGATGCTATCTTAATCCTATGTACGATATACAATAGTATTCAATTTAACAAACTTGTGCAACTCTGGGGTATGTTGACAATGATGATTGAGGTGTGTCATCATTTGAATTTTTTTTTTCTAAATACAAGAATAGCAGCTCTCTGCAGTCATGCACCTGCAGTACATTTATACAGTAAGCTTGCTTTGAAGATTGTTCACTTTGTTGAATGTTCAGGATTCTACACCTTATGTACACATCAGGGTTATGGCAACTATTGCCTTTATCTATTACATATTTCATCAGACCCCATACAGTTGAGATAGACTTGAACCAGGCATAATGACAGTAGAAATATCCCTCTGATTAAATGACAAAAAGAGAATTGCTATCGTGAATGGGATGCACAGAAGGTTGAAGACAATTATACTCTTCTTTTAAAATCCCTGCAACTGACAGTGATTTTTTCCCCATATTAATGGCTGTGCACTACAATATTATTTCATTGGAATGTATGTCTTTTAAGTGTGCTGATTCTGACCGTTTAAACAGGACCTAAGAAAATGCACAAGACTTGCCTTGTCTGTAGCTTTCCTAAATGGTTTTCCTCAAAAAATATATGGCTTAAAAAGTGCATAATGTCTTCAGACATTGATGTGAGTCTGTCTTTTATGAATTCAACTACATGCACAATAGTACTTGTAAATGGTCTCCCGATATAGGCTGGTTGTGTGTAACTATAGTTGCAAATGTTGTAAACGCTGAAGTAATTTACTTATATTTCGTTGAGGACTAGTAAACAACAGTCAGTTTGGCCACAACCAATTTAACAGTGTTTTATTTGATTTTTGAAATCAGTGTTATTGTTGAAGTTAACTCACGGTGTCGCTATACACCAGCCTTAGAATGGCTTATGTCCTCTGTCCTTTGTGGACAGACGTTCTTGTACGCCCATTGCGTGGTCTACATACAGTCACAGTAATGCCGAATTGCCGTTACTCGTCGTGTTGTTTGGTTTAAGTTCATTTGCTGCTTCAATCCTTTTACACATTAGGAACTCATTCTCGCTGGAGAATTTTATGATGGCGTGCGCCTTCTGTTTCCTCCTGCTTTTTTTGCATGCCGCATATGGAGACATGAGCTATTCTTTTCCAGAGGAGATGAAACGAGGATCGGTTATTGGAAATATGGCCAAGGATCTCGGGCTGCAGGCGGGCGCT
>NW_024616343.1:0-2613 GCF_008729295.1 Plectropomus leopardus
TTAAAGGCCTGCAGCATCAAAAAGTACTTCAGTAATGTATATTATAATATTACAGTAATCAAGTAGTTTCACACACGCACTTGTGTTGAATGTTTTTGTGGTTTGGTGTATCATCACAACACAGACAGGCATCTCTGTTTTTGGCCAAAAAAAAGTAAAAGTAACCATATCGGGTTTTGGTCGTTGAATAATTTTATGTCGTATTGACATAAATGAGCACATTATGTCATTAAAATAAATTTCGCCTTTGGGTGTCGGTGGTTTAGTGGATACATTAGACGCCCCACGTGCAGAACCTCTCGGCGCAGTGGTCGCATGTTCGAAACCGGCTCCCGCCTTTCCGTTTAGACAAGGATAGTGCAAAATAAAACATTAACCTTATATATATAGATTTAAAAAAAAAAGAAAGGATAGACTTTTTGTATTTTTTGTAAAATTGCCATTTTCCGCCTGTAGTGTCTGGGTGTGCAGTGGGAACACAGTGTTTGTTTGATGGAGTACTCAGATCTTTTACTACAGTTAAAGCAGCAATACCACAGTGTAGAAATACTGCTACAAAAATAAAAGTCCAGCATTCAAAATTCTGCATTCAACAAGTCTGACAAGTCTTGACATGGAAAACCTGGAAAAGTCATTGTCATCTATGTACGCCCACTATGCATATTAAATATTTTTTTAAGCATTATTGTTTATTAATATTGTTTTTTAAATTCATTTTGGCCATTTTTCCTTCTTTTTAATATTTTTGAGATTTTTTTTTTAAATTAAGTTTTTGGCAATCTTTATAGAAATTTTTTTTTAAAAATTGAAAAACACTGGGCAAGTGGGCAAGAAAAAAATGTTGTGGGTCCTTGAAAAGTTTTGGAAAATTTTGAAATTTTGTCCGTGGCAGTTTGTGAGAGCCCCCATGACAGCAGCAGCGTCTTTAATATCCCGTAGTGCAAATTATACATAAACAAATCTGATAAACTTTCTGATAAATATCTTCTTCACTACATCACTGCTTAAATTAGCATTTCATTTTTAGGATTAGTTTAATTATCCTTTTCACAAAAATAGCTTCTTATTTCTCCAGATTTTCCACGTGAGCTTCAGCTGTTATTTTAACAGTCAGCTGAGTCATCAGTGAGAGCCGCTGTTTTTTAGTGCTCAGCTGGATCAAAAACCTGCAGACTCCTGGCCCTCTGCGGCTATTTAACACCTCAACACTTCCTCTCAGCAGCATCTTCTCATCCCCATAAATATTAACAACACCACCATCAGCACAACCACAACCTAATTGAGAGCGGTACATCAGCTCCTCCCTTCAGTGCTGACTTCAAACCAAAAGAAAAAAGGCCTGACGTGACCTCAAACTGTCTTTTATACTGTTTGGCAGAGGGTCTGAAGCTCGAGATCTGGACCCCTTAAAGGGTCTACAGATAAATCTGAAGTGTCAAACAAAAGATAAGACAAAAGCATCTTTTTCCTACCAAAAAAAGTAGATTGTTTCCTTGTTTTTTACTGTAATTATCCCTAAAGTTTTACTCTTTCAGACCTTTAAATGAAGCAACTTCTGAATGCGAATAAGTGCGACTCTAAATCAGCATCCGTAAATCTTCCTCTGCTGCTGTTTTCTAATCAATACCACAGTTTAAACTCTGACGCGCCCGAGCAAACTGCAGCAATTTATCAACACTAGAGGTTTTTTATTGACAATCAATACGACTAAATTACTGCATTTTGGAACCGCAATCGATGTTTGTCTCGACATCAAGTGAACAACAGAATCTGCTCTTGTTTTTGTTGTGTATTTCACTAAAAAAGTACTTAAAAGAACATATTCAGAGATACTAAGAAAAGTGACATGATTTTCTCTCGTCTTCTCAGTGTGTGAGCTCCCTCTGGGTCTTTACGGTCTTTTTAATATCAGCTGGAGTTTGTGTGTTAAAAAGTAAGGCAGGTAAAATGTCAGCTGCTCAGACAGCGGGCGCTCTGAAAGGTCAGCTCTGAGATATTCTGCTCCGCCATTAAAACTCAAACAAGACTCGTCCGGTAATCTCGGGGTAATAATTCAGCGCAGAGACGTGCTGACGGGAACGAAAACAAGTTTCCTGTTAAAACCACGAGTTCAGCTTCAGGTCAACGCTAACAGATTCAATTCTGCTCATTTTGACTGTTGAACTGATTGTAGTTCTGATTTTGGGGGTTTTGGACTGTGTTTTATTGGACTGCTGGTAAATTAGGGGACGACAGATTATTGGCCGGGCCAATTATTGGGGTCGATATTTGGCATTTTGCTGATTACCCGTATCAGCGTTTTATTAATCGCAGATAAAAGTTATTAATTAAAAAGTGAAAAGGCAGTGTCAGTATGGGAGGATCTTTTACTTTTACTCTGAGTTTTTTTTATTTTTAATTTAGATTTTCACTTTATTGGGGCTGATATTTGGCATTTTACCCGTGTCAGCTCTTTATTGTGATGATGACAGATACAATTAATTAATTAAAAAGTGCAAAGAAATTGTCAGTATGGGCAGATCTTTCACTTTTACTTTGAGCTATTATTTATTCATTCTTTTTTTCTTTTCACTTTATTGGGGCTGATATTTGGCATTTTTCCTATTATCTGCA
>NW_024616344.1:0-1529 GCF_008729295.1 Plectropomus leopardus
TACGTGTTCATATGGGCTCCTTGATTTTATTTCTATTTTTTTTTCAATGGATCAGATATGGCTATGTAGATGATTAGTTACTATTTTTTATTACACTCTGCACAAAACTAAAAAATAAAAATAAAATAAAAATTGAAAAAATAAAATAAAATAAAATCAGAGGCCCATATGAACACGTACAGGGAAAATGCAAAATTTGTACACAGGCTGGGAGATGTAACAGTAACAAATGTAGAAGTAATCTTCGCAGTTTTTCACTTTTTTTATTTTCCTGTCAAATACTTTTACCAACTTTACCAAGAGGTGGACTTTTTTCCCCCCAAAAAAACAAAAAAAACCCCACATACTATCAGTATCTCTGCCATTTTTGGACAGAAACAAAGCTCTGCAGCACAGAGGATCCCACATAGTAGCTCAGTGTTACTGTAAGTACTAGAGTACTAGCAAGTAGAGGAAACTTCTTATCTGACAGTTGGTCTGTTTCAGTTTTCCAACTATCATGTTTTGATTAATGAGATCATTTTCGAAGGAGAAGTACACTCCTTTCTAACAGCAGTTTATTTTGAAGTATCTTCTTCATCTCATAAGTGGATCAGAGAAAACGGCCAAGAAGGAACAATTCGATTTAAAGACCAAATGAGAGACCGACAGCGTTGTGTTTTGGGAAAAAGTAAGATTCAAGAGCTACATGAGGAAACATCACTGAGGGAAATCCTTCAGCGGACAGACGAGAGACACTGTCCTTTTAATGAGACATAAACAAACGCAGAGAGACTGAAACAGAGATGAAAGAAGTGAAAAAAACACAGTGATCTCTCTCTGTCTGTTTACAGTGTGACAGGACACAGACCCACCTTCAAAAATATCCACCATGTTGAAAAAGGCCAACGACAGAGAGGACTTCCCGCTGCCGGTGCGACCGCAGATTCCCACCTATAACGGGGAGAAGAGGAACAAATGTCAGTGTGACACGGCGGTGAGACGGCAGACACCTGAGTGAGAGCAGAGCGGCAGCTGCATGCCGAGCGCGGACACGAGGCTGCGACTTCAAAGGAAAAGTCCACACCTTAACTAAAACCACGCTCTTCTCTCTTTTAGCCTGTACTTGTGAATTCAGACAATATTCGCCACAGTTTCGCGCTCCGCATCACACTGGTGGCTGCAGCCGCGCGCCTCTCCTCACAGCTTCCTGTTAATTACCTTCTGGCCGGGCTCGATGAACATGTTGACGTGTTTCAGCACGGGTTTGAGCATGGGGTCGTAGCGCACGCACAGGTCCTGGATCTTTATCTCACCGTTGTGGGGCCAGTTCTCAGGCACCTGAGAGGTGTCTGCAGGGACACACACACACACACACACACACACACACACAGAGTTTTTATTAATACATTTCCAGGACTTTTCAATGACTCTGAGGCACATTTTAAAGACCATAAATTCTCTGAAACGACCATGGATTCTGCTCCTCAGTTCTTTTTCATTATTATACAAGAAAAATAAAAATAATATAATGTATTCAGAACAGGATT
>NW_024616345.1:0-2581 GCF_008729295.1 Plectropomus leopardus
TTATGGGCTGAGTAACCAAGAGAGAAAAAAAGACAGATTAATAGATTTAGAAGATTTTTTTTAAGTGAAGGAAAATGTCCAGTGAAGTTAATTCATAATTAAATATTTAAAATCATTTTACAGATTTATAATAATTGTTTTGCTTTTGTTTTTTAAAGTAATTTTTCACTCTTTTATTTTTTTAAACAAATTTTCTGGTAATTTTCTTTTACTTTTCACAGATTTTTTGCCAACTTCTGGGTCATTTGTTCTTTTGTTCCTCATTAACTTCTTTTTATGTTTTTGAATAAAATAAAGCCAGTCTGCGCAGGTTTCAAAGGGTTAATTACATAATTAGACTGTATTTTCCATCTTTGCTGCAGTTTTGTGTGAAATGAAGTAAAAGCCCGTCACATACAGACGCCTGCTGACTTCACTGAAGTTTTTCGTCAGTTTAAGAGGCTGAACGTGTGTTTGGAGGAGTACATCATCATTTTTTCACACCCTGCAGATTTTCAAGATAAAATGACACAAAAGCGACTCGCTGATGTTTATCTGACCACAGATTTACATCACGTGAGATTTCTCTGATTCTGTCAGGCTGAAGTTAAACTAAACAATCACAGAAAAACTGATTCAAATTTCAGCTCAGATTTTCAAAACTTCTCCGAAAGAAAAAGAGAGAGAGAAAATGAGAAGTGGACGGAGGCGGACGGACGGACGTCTGTGAGAAAGAAACAAAAAACACAATAAAAGTAGAACTAAAAAGCAGAACTCACCGAGCCGAGCTTTGGGTCGAGCTGCTGGTTTGAAGATGATGAAGATGATCTGGAGGACGTGATGATGGTGGTGAGGCGGCTGAACGACATCAAACTGCTGATAAAAGGGAAACGTGTGTGTGTGTGTTTCTGAAAGTGTTCCTCTTTCACCTCCACTCTCTCTGTTTCAGCTCCTCTCACATTAAAAATCGTTTTTTCTGAAAGCCGCCGTGTGAACGCTGTGAGGGCGACGCGCTCAGCTGCTGCAGCAGCACAACAAACACACAGAATCACACAACATTTTAAATACAATTAAAACACACTAATATGTAACCGCCAATAAAAGGTTTCTCTTTCTGTAGGTTTGTGGTTTAAAGTCTGCGAGACGATTCAAACAGGAAGCGCTAAAAAGCTGTTTCAGCTCAGTTTCAACAGTCACAGTTTGAGAAAAATGTAAACAAAAATTAAGGGTTAAAATGACCAACAACAGAGGCTCAGCTGACTAAATGTTTTAACCCTTTAAAACCTCCACAAATAGGCCTGATTTCTTTAAAAACATGGGAACGGGGCCAGAAGTAATGACCAAAATCTGAGCAAGAAATTAGTTATGAAGAAAAAAGTTAAAGACAATTAGCACAAAAAAGAATAAACAAACAAAATAACAAAAAGAGGAAAGTAAAAAGATAAAATAAAGTAAATGACTGAAACAAGGAAATGCCCAGAAAAACTTCTTAAAAACGATAATAATTATGTGGAACAATTTAAAATAAATAATTATGATAATTATAAAAATATCATTTTCTGGACATTTTCCCTAACTCTTTAAAGAATATTTTCTAAATCTACTGATTTTTTTGCAGTTTGCACGACATTTCTTGCCCAGTTGTTCGTTGCCTTTCTCCCAATGTTTTTCGGGGAAATTGCACAAATTTGGAGCTCAAAGATTTAAATATTTTTTTCTGAAAGCAGCAAAGAAAAATTATGTTAATCCAGGTTTCAAAGGGTTAATACATTTTGTGATTTGTGATGAGGGTCTTTATAAATAAAACTAAACTGATTTAAGAAATATTGCATTCACGAACATGAAACCAATCCAAGGTCACCGTGACCTTTTCAAAATGAATCAGAAATCTACCGTCGACCTTTGACCACAAAATCTAACCGCATCTTTGTCGTGTCCATGTGGACGTTTGTGTCAAAGCTGAAGAAATTCTCTCGAGGCGTTTGCTGGCATTCACTAAGATACGGTTCAGGACAATGAGACGGATCGTCCGTATGGACTGAAATTCTGTCCCCGCTGCGTCCTCTGTTTTCGGGCGGTGAAGTGATTCTCCATAAAACTGAGTCTCGATAAAAATCCGTTTATTTGCTGGTTGAAACTGTACAGACTTAAATATTGACGGTACAAAGAGATGATGCATGATGGGAAGGTCAGGCCACGTCCTCCATGTAGTCGACGCCGTGACTCTGACTGAGCTGAGAGATGCTCAGGTCCTGAGTGGTTTCATCAAACTGCAGAACAAACACAGACGTTAGAAGACAGAAACTGGAGATCTGAAGGAGCAGGACGAGCAGCCGAACCTGAACCTGAACCTGAACCTGAACCTGAACCTGTGCCTGAGCCTGAGCCTGAGCCTGAACGCGAACCTAAAGCTAAAGCTGAAGCTGAAGCTGAACGCGAACCTAAAGCTAAAGCTGAAGCTGAAGCTGAACCTGAACCTAAAGCTGAAGCTGAAGCTGAACCTGAACCTAAAGCTGAAGCTGAAGCTGAAGCTGAACCTAAAGCTGAAGCTGAAGCTGAAGCTGAAGCTGAACCTAAAGCTGAAGCTGAAGCTGAAGCTGAA
>NW_024616346.1:0-1383 GCF_008729295.1 Plectropomus leopardus
TTGATTTTTTTGACAGTTTTTCCATCAGGCTATGCTATAAACAGCTTCAGTATGCTGTTCTATGGCTTTTTTCACCATTTGGAGAGAACACTTTTTTGACCATTTTTCCCTGGGCTATAGTATGGCTTTTTTCGCCATACCATATTTTTGCCAAAAACGCTCAAAATATTGACTTTTATAATACTTTTAAAATATGGCTTTTTTCAACATTTGGAGAGAACACTTTTTTGACCATTTTTCCCTCGGCTATAGAATGGCTTTTTTCGCTATACTATATTTTTGCCTAAAACGCTCAAAATATTGACTTTTTTGACAGTTTTTCCATCAGGCTACATTATAAACAGCCTCAATATTCTGTTCTTTGGCCTTTTTTCAGCATTTGAAGTGATCACTTTTTTGATCATTTTTCCCTGGGCTATAGTATGGCTTTTTTCGCCATACTATACTCTGGCCTAAAACGCTCAAAATATTCACTTTTTGGACAATTTTTTCAACAGGCTTTCTTATTTAGTGCATCAACATGCTGTTGTATTACTTTTTTCAGTATTTGGAGCGACCACTTTTTTGACTATTTTTTCGTGGGCTATAGTATGGCTTTTTTTGCCATACTATATTTTTGCCTAAAACGCTCAAAATATTGATTGTTTTCACAGGTTTTTCAGCAGGATATACTATTAACAGCCTCAATATTCTGTTCTATGACTTTTTTCAGCATTTGAAATGATCACTTTTTTGACCATTTTTCCCTGGGCTATAGTATGGCTTTTTTCGCCATACTATATTTTTGCCTAAAACGATCAAAATATTGACTTTTTTGATAGTTTTTCCACCAGGCTATACTATAAACAACCTCAATATGCTGTTCTATGGCTTTTTTCAGCCTTTGGGGTGATCACTTTTTTGAACATTTTTCCCTGGGCTATAGTATGGCTTTTTTCACCATACTATACTTTGGCCTAAAACGCTCAAAATATTCACTTTTTGGACAGTTTTTTTCAACAGGCTTTCTTATTTGGTGCATCAACATGCTGTTGTATTACTTTTTACAGTCTTTGGAGCGATCACTTTTTTGATCATTTTTCCCTGGGCTATAGTATGGCTTTTTTCACCATACTATACTTTGGCCTTAAATGCTCAAAATATTGACTTTTTGGACAGTTTTTCCATCAGGCTATACTATAAACAGCCTCAATATGCTGTTCTAAGACTTTTTTCACCATTTGGAGAGAACACTTTTTTGTCCATTCTTCCCTGGGCTATAGTATGGCTTTTTTTCGCCATACTATATGTTTGCCTAAAACGTTCAAAATACTGACTTTTTGGACAGTTTTTCCATGAGGCTATACTATAAATAGCCTCAATATGCTGTTCTATATATTTTTT
>NW_024616347.1:0-4399 GCF_008729295.1 Plectropomus leopardus
TTTTTTTTTCCTCTTTTGTGTTGTGAAATTTATCAGTTTACGTACTTTTGGTGTGAGTTGCAGAGTGTTTGAGATATCGGCCGTAGAGATGTCTGCCTTCTCTCCAGTGTAAGCAGAGTAAGTAAGTAGAAGCATGCTTCAAATGTATGTTTTTTGGTGCTTTGAGCATCACAAGTTCTATTATATTCAAGAGAAATCAGTCACTCTGCATCCGTACACCAACACAATCTAGACTGATAAACCACAGTGAAGAAAAAATGTGTATTTTTGATCACATTAATAGAATCAGTTTATTGAACTTGTTTTCTCAAGTTCAATAAACTTAGCTGGTTTTATATTTCACAACTAATGAGGTATCTTTGAACTAATGATTAAAATTAAGTTCAGTTTAATGTCATTTTTAATGCAGCCGAATTTCTTTTTTTTTTACTATTGAAGTTGAACAAGCTTCCAGTGTTTTGCTGCGTATGGTTTTGTTTATTTTTTCCTTCATCTTACAGCTGCACGGCATACTGAGGCTACATTAACATTTCATTACAATACAGTAAAACGTATTAGTAGCAAAAGCAGGAATAGAAACTGCATCTCAGATTTTTTTTGATGGTTTTGCATAAAAAGTATTATAATATTTTGCAGGAGAGTCATAGTGGGGTCTGTGTGCTCTCTGCATCTCTGATGTGAACTACAAACTGAAGTAAAGCTGCAGTTTTTAAACTAACAGCAGCACCTGCATGAGAGTTCAAGTTCATCCCTGATATTCTGGGGAAAGACAGTCTGTGTATTTTTTTGTCCAACACAGAAGATGTAAGGGAGTCTTTCACATGTCTGAGCCCAGTTGGCTTATTATAGTCAAAACATTCATAAGGTATTGGAATATTCATTCATTCATGTAATCATAGTTTATGACTTTTATAAAAACACTTTAGGTACTTCAAAAGCCTTCATGTACCGTATTGTTATCTACTTTATTTGTACATGTATAATATGCGACAGACACTTGAGGTGCTGCTTAAGAAGTGCTGACACGTTGGATAAACTAAAACGCGATCTGTGGAACACAAACCCCCAACAAGGCCACCCTGACAAAACGATGGCATGAAAATCTGCGTATCAGCTCTGGTGATATTTCCGTGCTATTTATCTTGAATTCAATCTGGTAAAGATTTGTTTCAGTGGCATGCATTGTCGGAGGCACTGAATTAAATATTTACAACTATCGATGTCTCCCGGAGAGCCTGTGTTCAAAGTTTATATAGTGGGTCTTGTCAGACACTCGACAGTTCATCCATAACCTGAAATATTCAAGCCGCAGCTCCGGCTAAACAGACTCCATCCTTGTGTTTCCTTAAAAGTTTGACTCAGAGGAAATAAAGGAACTTGGTTTGTTGGCTAAAAGCTAATATGTTTTCTACAAATAATCTTTTCTTCTCTATCAGACCACAGTTGCAGCTGAGATAACATTTTTTTCCCTATAGTGTACCCTGGTTTCATGATTGTAAACATTTACATGTCACTTATTTATTTATTTATTTATTTACAGGTTTTTATTAGATTTATTACGACAGAAAGAGGGAATATCAGATTTTTTTAATCAAGATTTTTTATTATCTTTTTTGTTTTTTTTCCACTAAAACCAAATAAATTCAAAACTTCAAAGAAAATCCTTACTGTTTATTACCATAATACCAAAATAAAAATAAAAGACCCTCTTTAATTTACTGGATGTAGAATTTTACGGTAAGTGAAGGATTTAATTAGCAAAACTTATTTTATATGTTTTTGTTCATGTTTTCTTCAATTTACTCTTTTTTAAATGAACTTAAAAAATATGATTTTTGTCTTTTCTCTGGTTCACCAAAGGAAGCAGTACTCTGAATAAAAAATTCAAAATGTTTATGCAGTATTTTTATAATCTGGCAATGAATTTGTAATGGATTAGAAAGATAATGTAAAAATTATCCAGAAAAGTACAGTTTCTGAATATATAAATGTAGCCATTTACAGTTTATAATTGCAACAAATGTAAGTACATTTTAAACTACTTATAAATACCACAAACTAAAATAAAACTCACTTTTCTTCGACCACTGTTTTGTGTGTGCGAAGTGTCTGACTCCAGGGACGCCCTGATAAATTCAGTCAAAGTCACTTGTTTGTCAAGGTCCCCTGCAGTGGCCCTAATTTTAACCATGTGTTCAGCCCAGGTGTCAATGCACCATGCTGCGTGGAGAATTAAAATAGAGTTGACGTCGTTTGGGGAGAGGACTTCATCCCAGATATCTCACCTCCAGCAGCTGTTGGCTGACCCAACCATGAAGCATCTCCGAAATACCTCAGAGCAAACTGTCCGCTGCCACTGGATTATCTCCCCCCTGTAATGTGCTTTGTGGAAATGACTGGTGAGAAGTGTTTAAAGGGGCAATGTTATTTTTTATTTCTGCCCTGTGGCAAAAACAGTGTGGAATTTATCTGTGGAGAATCAAAGACTCAACAAAGGCATTTCTTGTACGGAGGCAATGATTTTTTTCTTTGGATCTATGCTTTAATTAGCTTGAATTCTCTTGAAACATAACAAGTGTTTGTGTCACTCACAGGCTGCCGTAGCTTATGGGGACAAGTCTCTTTGTCAGTTTTGTGCATATTAAAGGTCAGTGTCAAATTCAGGAACACTACTCAAAGTTTGGACTTCTCTTAGGTGTCTTAAAGAGAACTAACATCTGATGCAACTAAGAACTTTGAGTTTTTAGGTGAACTATGTTTTCTGTTATTCTGTTATTATGTCAATCAGGATACAACACTGTCTATTTTCTCATCTCTCTCAACAGTTCTGTCGAGTAATGCCTCACTCTTGCAGTGACTTGAGGCTTTTTCCATTTGCATGTGAGCCAAATCACCATCTGATGCATCTTTGGTTCTGAGGCAGACTTTATCCGTCCGCCATCCTTGCATCATTGTGCTTTGGAGTCATACTTCAGCTGTTGGATATTATGCCAAACGCATCACCGAGGACGTCAGAAGGCACAGAAAGAGTTTTTGAGATGGTTAAAATAGAAGTGTGCACACACTCAATGTGTTTCTAAAACACGAGGAGAAGTCTTTGTGCCAAGATAAGCTACCCATCTCCTGGCTGTAGCACACTTAGCAAGATTTGCTTTAAAGCTCTGTAGAGCTGACGCCCCCTTTTCAAATGTTACCACTTGACTGAATGGATGTCATCAGTGGCTATATCAGCTTAATACTGTAGATGTGGTTTAAAAGGCTCAGAAGGGCATTATCGGCCCTTAAAATTTTTTAATTTGTTACCTTATTTAACGTGACAAACTTACGCAACTTGCATCAGTGAAATAAGTTAAAATATGGTTTCACACAAGACACAAAGCCTGGTCTCCTGTGTGAAAGTTCTGTGTTTGTTTGACTCATCGACCACCAAAGGTCCTCTGACTTTCTTGCTCTTTATACCAGTGTAAGCTGACTTCTCCGTTTGATCCTGTCAAAATTATTATGGCCACTAGAGGTTGATATATAACAATAAACCTAGCCATTCGATGGGCTGATAATGACCTAATGAACCCACTAGTAGGTGTGGCACACCCCTTCATGAATAACTGAGGCTGATAACCTCTGGTGACGCCCATTTAATTGACAAACATTCAAAATGGGTGGTAAAGGTAACCTGTAATGATCCAAATCATTTCTAACGAGTGAGGGCTCTGCAACAATCAGATATTTCAAAACATTCATTTCTGTTATCACTATGTCAGTTTTATCTACATGTGAAGCTGCAACAGAGAGAGTTATGTCTTATTTTAGCGGTGACATCATAGTGTTTAACAGCCAATCACAGTGCTCAATGACCAAAAGACAAAGACTTAATCGATTTTTTTTTTTTTTTGAGAAAAGATGTAAAA
The DNA here is from genome assembly GCF_008729295.1 of Plectropomus leopardus. Taxonomy (NCBI): domain Eukaryota; kingdom Metazoa; phylum Chordata; class Actinopteri; order Perciformes; family Serranidae; genus Plectropomus; species Plectropomus leopardus. Next base: position 3,909 of record NW_024616347.1, read on the forward strand.
AAGAGCAGACCCTCTTTCTCATTGCATTTATAATTATCAGGGACCCCTCTTACAGACAAAAAGTCATGTGATTCAAGTAAAAGTATTGATCATTGCCACTGTACAGACTTAAAGACCTAATCTGACTCTGGACTTTACTTTGCCCTCAAGCCTACAGCACTGTTTGTAGCACCTGACTCACCATCACTGTGAATATCCAGCCTTGTTCCCCACTTGTTCAGGTCAGACAAGTTCTTATATGATGTGTCCTTGTTTGGCAAAATAAACATCCTGGATCTTTATCTGTCTGCTTCCTGTCCCTGAGATTCTTTGAAAGACTACCGTCTGTGGATATCATGAAGGACACACGGATACTTCACTGTTTAGAAAGAAAACTCCTTACCTTTGCATTGGACTGGACAACTGTGGTTTACAGAGAACTGTGTATTTTTCATCTAAATTGTGTGCTGCAATAAAAATCATATCATTCTTTCCTCAGCTATTGTGGGATG
>NW_024616348.1:0-1499 GCF_008729295.1 Plectropomus leopardus
ATTCACTCTCACACACACACACAATAATGCAACGTGCTTATCCCTCATAGATGGTTATCAAATACTTGTGACAAATATATGTATATGAGGAAGAGTATTTAAAAGTTTAACTAAACATTTTTTCATTAAAAAAATGACTTCAGAGCACCAAAACACTCAACTTTTTTTGGATGTTGATCCTTTTAAATTACTCCAAGCATCTTTTTCTTTTTTCTGCATCCTGTAATGTAAAATTGCAGATGTTTGATTTTGGGCATGTGGGTGTGAATGTAATTATGTCTAATTATGTTTATATGTTTTATATATAGGTGTAAGTTAATGAGGAAGCTGGCTAATATAAACTCATTCAGTGGGATCAAATCAGTTTCTATTTCTCACTCTTTTTTTGAAAAAAATCAACAGCCGTCGTGTGTTTGAGCTTTTCTTTGCTTTATGTTTTTTACTGTCTGTAAATAATACTTCTTTTGTCTGTCTGCATGTTTTTAAAATCATTTCTTTTTTTTTGTTATTGTTCGAAATAAATCAAATGTTCTGGTAAAAATAAACTTTTTATATCTTGCGTATCGGACAACATATAAGAAGATTCGGATTAATCTGACGGGCTGAATTTGTCTGATTAAACTGTTGCTATCCACTTTTGTCTCAGGTGTTTGACTCTGTTTTTATCCGTGTCTCTGATGTCTCTGATGTCTCTGCGTGTCTCAGATGGATCAGTGGGACTTGTCTCCGTTCTCGGTGACTCCAGCTGCCAGCCTGCTGTCCAGATGTGTCTCCAGAGGAGTTTTGTCTCAGGTCAGAGGTCATTTTTTGGTCAGGTAATTTATATATAACACCTGCTGTGTGTTGGAGAGACTCACCGCTGAAGGTCCAGATTTCAGGAGTGAACACCGCAGACATTTCCATTTCGGCGCTAAAAAACATCATAAAAATATCCAAAGTCATTTTCTGTGGAAAATAAGGTGGACAGCTGTTTTTTTGGAAAGATGCACAGTCGGCCAGGATGAGAGGGGAGCGTTATTATAGATCTATTCTGATGTTTCCACGTGAAAATACTTAATAATGTGAATATTTTAGCTCGTACCCAAAAATAACTTACAAATAAACCCCAAATCTCCCTTTAAAAAAGTCCCTGTATATTTATAATTCAGAGGAAAACACACAGAGATGTGCTTCTGCAAATATAACAGATATTATATTAATATTATATTAGTGTAGCTGTCACAGAAAAATGTGTTTCTTTTGAACAGACTTCCATGTTACTCTTTGGCGTGTTACTGCCTCCTACTGGTCACATTGTGTATTGCGCTTAATAGTCAGCATGCAGTGTCACATGATCAAAAAAAAAGGGAAACGTGCTGCCAGGAAACAGACGCTGGTCGGTGAAAATAAGAAAATGGACACTAAAGGACTGTAACAACTCCTAAATTTTGGTCAGAAGGCGCACACGGTATGTTTTATAATTTATTTTGAACAGATGGTTTATTTAAGTTGAGGATTTA
>NW_024616349.1:0-6159 GCF_008729295.1 Plectropomus leopardus
TGATTTATAATGTTCAGTACTTTTATTATGATACTACACTAAGTGATTTGAGAGCAATTTCTGAATACATATTTAAGTTTATTCACTTAATTTTGTTTATAAAAACAAGAAAAACAATTGCTGCAATAAGCTGAACGTCTCAAGACATTTTAGTTTCTTCACTTGGTTATTTTTATATTAAAAAGAAATCTGCACAAAATCAAATTGTGATAAGAGCCATATAAAATTATTTTTTTCATTTGTTTACTTAGTTTTTTTTGAAAACTACAACTAAAAAAACCCTGTTTGTGGATACAGACATGTGTTCTTGTATTGCATTGCAGAGCTATTAAACAGTCAAGCATACACCCTGGATTGACTTTAAAAACTTTAAAGTATTTGAAGTGTGCATTGTGCAGCTGTATTACCAAGAAAACACTAGTATGAGATTGGGACTCAGTGTCAGCAGATACTCTAATGACTTGGACTGCAGGCCAAAAAAAACCCCCAAAAAAACTTGGTCCAAATATTGGGCCTCATGCAAGAAACTAAGGGAACAAAGTTGCTCTTCTTTTTCCTCATATCCTGGATTTGATCTTATTTTGTTAGTACCCATTGATTTTTAGGATTCACCAAAGTTTTCCTATTTTTGCTTTTCTCTTAGGTAAGAGACAATTTTACGTGTGGCCCAGAACACACCAAGATAAGAGAAAAACATCTTGCTTTCACAGTCCACCAACAATTGTCCAACACAAAAAATGAGTTTGACATTTGAAGAGCATGTGTTACTTTTGCTTTTAATACTTAAATGCATATTCTGGAAATTATATTTAACAGTATGTCAGTTTCACTCCTGCAGCAGTTTTTCTTACAACCTTTTTTGCTGTCATGCCTCCAGTACGGTTCAGGTGTCAGAGTCTTTGCACAGGGCACAAAACCTAAGACAGGGCAATTTCAAATTATATAAAGTGTTTTCAGTGGTTTTTAGATTTAATTTTTGAAAATGCTTCATCACTGTTTTTTTAGCATGTCTTATTTTTTGTTCTTTATTTAAAAAAACGTTTTCTGTTAGATATTCATGTTTTATTTATGATATGGGAAGGGTAAATGTTTAAGTTAGATGTTTCTTGTCCTCTATCGACTCTGATTCAGTTTGTATAAATGCAAATGTGAAAGGACTAACTGGCTCTAAATACTTTTAGAAATATATATAGATACTATAAATACTTTTGAAGGGGTCTGTCTTGACTTTGTCCCCAAATGTGACAGAACCAGTGAACTTTGACATCAATTTTGCCCATGAAATCTCTGACAGGTTCACTCACCTCCTCAGCTGAACTCAGCCTCTGTTATTTTAGCTCTTCCGATTAAACTCTGTTGTTTCGCTCGCTAACCGCGTTAAACCCGTGGTGTACTGCGTAAAGAACTGTAGAGCAGCTGACTACAAAAAGACAGAAAACCCAGTAAGACACGAAAGACAACGTGTGGTCACCATGGATGTATAGTAGTCTTTGGTGTTTGGTTCCTCTTAAACACCGTCCGGGCGGAAACATAAGGAACTATTTTGTTCCGGTGTTACAACAAATTCTGTAAGGCACTGTTCGTTATTTATGAGAGGGAAGGGGGCGCTACAAAACGGGGGAGGCACGTCAAGTACGGTTTTCTTCAAAACTCTCCAAAATCCCAGAAATAGCCAGAAACTAGAAAATATAGTGGATGGAGGCTCATGCATTTTACTCCTGTCAGTCAGATAGACTCAAGGAAAAATCTTTGCAGCTCCAGGGAGGTACATGATATATATTTACCAAACAATTGTGACAGTTATGTGTATGCATTCTGTTCAGTTTACTATATAACTAAACTGCAACTGCACTTTAAAAAAAAAATGTTGTCTGTTTTTTCCCCTTTATTAGATGGAACTGCTTTTTACTCTTACAGTGAAAGGGGAAAAACAGAGAGTGGATGACATGCTGCAAACAGCAGCTCTCATAGGAATGAATGAGGCCCCGCCCCCACGGCTGTATCCAGACTTCCTTATCATACATCCATGGCTGCAAAGGGCTACAGACTGCAATCACATCTGCGCTGTGGCAGGGACATAATCATTCTACATGGGACACCTGCTCCACTAGAGCTACTGTGCACCTCTGCAATATTACTGATAAAGAATCCTTTATTTAACCAGGTGAAAGACTCATTGAGATTTAAAGTCTCTTTTCCAACCTGGCCAAGAGGGCAGCTTAAAATATAACACTAAATACAGACAGACCTAACTATCACAAGCACAGCCTCCACTTTGATTGATTTGTATTAAATTTGAAGTGCAATTATCAGTTTCAGTTAACATTGGAGTAGCAGTCAAATTGACCAACAGTGCTATTTTCTCAACCTTTTAAAAGTGACTTAAATTCCCCCAGAGTGATCAGCTCAGACAATTTCAGGTCCTTCTGTAAGTTATTACATGTGGAAGGGGAAGGAAATTTAAAAGCTTTTTTTAAACAAAAGTGGCTGTTTTTTAATCAACACATCAAGGCTTCTCCTGTGAGGTTTGTGCTTAAAAAAAAACATTATTTTCAGCCAAAACACGATCTTTTCCTAATCATGACCAAGTGATTTTTGTAAACCCTAATCACACATTATCCATAGCACTGTTTGACTGTTTCAACATATCCGCTTCATTATAGCCCACACATTCCATGTATCTGTGATTTATAGAGGGTCACCAATGAACCTAACCCTTAACTGGCTGTGAATGTGACTGTGAGACTGATTGGTCATCTGTCTCTATGTGTAAGTCCTGTCATAGTCTGGCGACCTTAATGAATGTGTGGTTTGCAGAAACAAACAATGCTAAATTTTTTTCTAGAGACTGTGCTGTAGGTCCATGTGACCACAGACTGAATAAACAAAAAGGGAACACTTTTTTCCAACGTGGAAAAATAAACTTAACCGGGAAATTGTCTTCAGCTATAAAGCTGAAATAATGAGTAGGAACAAGTGAGGAGAGTGACGGGAAGATACCAGGCGGATGAGGTAATGCGAGCAGACACTGGTCAGCAACCCACTGTCTCATCAGGGAGTCATTACCAGTGTCAACTAAAGAAAGCAGGAGTAAAACGGCATAAAGTCAATGTGGCTCTACAACATCCTGTCAGCTCCCTTAGTTAGAGAGAGAAACAGACTTCTTAAATGAACTGACATATTTTATGTATTCAAGCAAGGGTCTTCAATTTTTTTCAGGCCAAGGATCCCTTAGCTTACAGAGAGACGGAGCAGGGACCTTCTCCTATTTATTGTATCAAATTAAGTTGCCCTTAAGATTATTCTCAGAATAGAGAACCTCAGTACTTAGCACATGGACCTGCACTTTACTAGTGCTTTTCTAGTCATTTGACCACTCAAAGCGCTCTTACTCTGCAAGTCACATTCATACATAGATTCATCGGCTGGTGGCAGAGGCTATCATACATGGTGCCACCTGCTACTCAGTTTTTTAACCATTCGGACACATACCGATCAAACAGCCGCGAGCAGTTTGAAAATACTTCAACATGTTGACTGGGAGAGCATGGGATCAAACCACCAACCTTCCAATTAGATGACAAGCCGCTCTACCACCTACGCCACAGGTGCCAAAAGTCCTAAAACCTTGTAATTCGTGAGCATTTCAACACCTTTGGTTTCCTTTTTTATGGGTTTTTGGTTAGAAGCCTTAAATAAGGTCTGTTAACACAAGCTGAAGGGACTTTCATGTTTTGTTCTGAAACATAAAAGAAATCAGCCACTTTGGAGCTTTTATTTGTCTTAGTAGTCTTATTTGTCTTGGCAGTTGCTAACAAGTGGCTAAACGAGACTACAGAACGTCATCCCACCAAGTTGCATTGAACACTTTACAGCCTTAATGTGGCGGTGAGGTCAACCATGGCGTAGTTTGTTTATTGCGTAACATTAGCTTTTCAACTCTATTGATTGCATTGAGGTTTTAAAAATCCAGAAAGCAGCATTAACTTTTTGGGATTATCTTGTTGAACAGAATGTATAAATGTCTTTAATGTTTGTTTACCACAGAGCTTATTTTCCGCAATAATCCAAAATCCAATGGAAAAATTCCATAGATGAGGAAACCAGGGAAAAGCAACTTCTGTGTTGGCCCACAGAAAAATTGTGATTTAAGATCCTCTTTAATTTGCACTTTTCTGTAGCAGTTTTAACATAACTAGGTGCATTAGCCTCACCCTCTGTCTTTTGACGATGGTTTCTGAGATGGACAGCATGTCAGAGCCTCTTGCTTGAAAAAGTTACAAAACAAGCCAATTTGGCTCACAAGAATATCTGTATTCTTCGAATAACAGTACAACTAACTGGCCAATATGTTTCAATAGTACATAAATGTTAGCTAATTAGTTTACCTGCCGTTCATGATAGGTGCCGCACTTTGATTTAGCATTAGCCAGCTCACATGATTGCACAAGGATTCATGGGTAACAGTTAGCCTATCATTAATGTTGTGTACTGTCTTTGCAAAGGATATATTGGATTCACGTAAATGTGCAAACATAGTGACATAGTGACAGCAAGGACACCTGTTGATACATAGCATTACACAAAACAAAATTTAAGGCGAACCCCCCAAGGGACTTCTAGGACTAAACTTAAAGTCATATGGTCAGGTTGAATGAATATATACTCTTCTTAGTTATGTTTTCTCTGCCAGACACACATTTAAATATGTTTCATAATGTCTGTCTGGCCTCCTGTTTCTCAACACCAACAGAGTTTATATGAACGTGTGTGTGGTGCTCTGAACTGCCCACCCGTGTGCATCCCACAGTCTGTACATGGTCACAGTGTGGGGTGCTAATAAAGTTTTATGAGCTGCTTTAATCTCACCGTCTGACCAATCACAATACCCCACTGTAACCACACCTCTGCCAGAGGGCTCATTACAGGGCTGCCCATCACACATAATTAAGTGTTAGAAACTAAGCATTTGAAAAAAAAAGCTGAGTGCATGTGTGCAGTCAGTTAGACCAGCAGGTGAATGGGAACAGAGTGGGTGTGTTGATGTGTTCGGTTTGCTGCAATGACTCATTCACACTGTATTATGTCTCAAGCAGATGCCCTGTAAGAGTGTCAACAACAGACGTCAAACACTGCTTTTGAAACACTGCTTTTGAAACACTGTAAATCAAACTTCTGTTTTTGTGGATCAACCATGTGTCAAATCTTTTTGTGAGTAATAGAACCTTTCAAGATGATGATGATGGATTTTTTGTGTTTGGAGAAAAATCTGAAACGTGTCCCAGGGTTGGAGTTGTGGGACAGAGGGGCCAGGGTGCACTATTTTGTCTCACTGTTTTACACAAAATAGAGCTGTGGAGAATATGGGCATCAATGCCGTGACCTCTGGTATGCAAAACAATTCTTGTAAAAGAAAAAGATGATTTGTGAAAAAAAACAGGCATAAGTTTAAAGCTCATCGTTAAAAATAAAATGTCTGCCAGTTCAAATGGCTACCTTTATGAACTCAGTCATGGTGAAAATTTAATTATAACAATGTGATATACATTCAGGCCTTGTTGTTCATTTGTACAGGTGAATCCCCAATTCTTGTGTGGTTTCGACCATGGAAGATTAAAGTGAGGCTGGACATTTTCCACTCCATGCGGTGCTTCACCTGTGGTCTCACCACTGAACACCATCCACTGTATGGCACCTTCTGCTCAAAATTGTCCTGTTGCATTTTTGAGTGGGACAAGGAAGACATTGGTCGTCTTAAGGAAGCCAAGAGGTCAGAGTTGAGGAGGAGGCATGCAGGTCAAGCTCCCACTGACGCACAAGTTCTGGCCAGCATCAGCTCCATCCGAAACTAGCCAAACATTGCCGGAGGAGAACGCGCGGGGTTTAGGAGATGCAAGGCCTGATTCAGGGACTGCTGCAGTCAATGTGGGAGCTCACAGACACCACAGGATTAAGGCTTATTAACCCTGACTGCATGGAACATGTATGGGATGTGCCACAAATCATCCATTCCAGTGCAAACTTGTCTATTCTTTTGAATTCAAAATATTTTTCTTTCATAATTCTTTATGGCAGGTGAGTGCACTGCTGTTGAGTATTTGCTGGCACAGTCTGACAGAGGAGATCTGCTTGGTCCACAACAGCATGATGAGCTTGGCA
>NW_024616350.1:0-1396 GCF_008729295.1 Plectropomus leopardus
TTTCGATTATTCCGACATCACATGAACGCAGCATTAGTCCAAACATAGGGGTTCCAGGGAGATTATTTTTGTCATTTACAGCAGCTATATGCACTATATTTAAGCCATTTGAGATCATATAAATTATAACAATTATAATAATATACAACAGAATTTTGAATATCATTTGGGAAAAACTTAAATCATAGTCAACGTGAGTTACAGAGGTCAGGTTTAGGCTGGTAGTGTTACTTTGGTTAGGTTTAGGAAAAGACAAGGTTGGGGTGTATATTCACTTGGCTCAGAATACCACTCTCCTAGGTGAAAGTCCTGTGTCTTTTGACCTATCCACCACCCGTACATATGTCTCCTCAAAGACAGTGTGTATGGAGCTAATATTCTGCCAAAACTTAACAAACAAAACATGTTTTACAACAAACACAATGTACTTTGCAGTTGAAAAACATAATTAATGAAATTATTTTTTGTTAATACAAAATGTACCTATTAAACCAATGCACAACATATTTAGCCTTCATCACACTTCAGAGACAAACACAACATGTCTTACTAGAAAATATATTCTACAAAAACAAAAAAAGATCATGCAACCTTTGACAGTATTTTTTACGATGAAGATTTAAGGCCACATTGAGGAAAATGAAATTTTTTGATATTACTTAAAATTGTAATTTTATGAGAATAAACTCAACATAATGAGAATAAAGTAATAGTTTTGCGAGAAAAAAAGTCATAATATGATGAGAATAGTAATATTATTAGAATAAAGTTGTATACTGTGAGAATAAAGTCAAATAAAGCAAATAAAGGGCTAGGGTTTACGGAAATAAATATATTGCCAGCAAACTATTAAACAGGCAAAAGGCACAGGCAGCCTAGGATTTTCTCACAAATGTCCCAAATAATTCTTCCTCCAGCAGCAGGTGGTGCTATGAGTCAATTTAAATGCCGCTGTATTTTTAAATAAAAAGCAGGGAGAGCGCCGCAGGGATGATGTTTTTTTGTCGGCCAATCTGGAAGCTAGTGTTACCCTGGTTCCTTCCCAGTATATTAGCTCCATACACATGGGGCCGCTTCCTTCTTTTCTCCCATTAGCGCATTGATCACATGATAGGTGTGTATTGCAAGAACTGCTGGCTCATCATTATAAGGTATATGTTTGTTATTTGCAGCATTACTAATTATTTGTTTTGCTGGAGCTGGAGCTACAATGAAATGCATACCATAATATTCTGGGTTGCTCTAATGGCAAAATAAGGAACAACAATGCTGAGTAGATGTCTTGAATAATCAAAACTAAATATAAGGCCAACAGAAGAGCATTTTCTCAATTATATTAGACTCATTTAGGGAACAGCACAGGGATTTTGAGAAAACATTCTGGGCTGGAGCCCCT
>NW_024616351.1:0-1414 GCF_008729295.1 Plectropomus leopardus
CCAAAATCTTACAATTTTGGTGATAAAAAATACATGTAGCAACATTGAAGTCAAACCCAGAAACATCATGATCATTTATACATATTCTTTTAATTTTATTGCAAGATTTAAATTTAGTAAACTGGCTGATAAATGCACACATCCCCAGAGGTCAGCACTTGTTGGCATGTATTGCTCTAGAATTGCCACAGTTATCCAAGTAACGTTGGAGCGATCAAAGGAACCATAACTGATTAAATGAGCCATTCACAGTTTCTCTGTACTGACCATGTTTACTTAGACTTCCATGGCTTAATCTTTGAGACAAGCATATGCTACTGGCAGGATCAGCCAGGTAGCCTTCTGGCAAGGCAAGGGTACTGTAGGGTCACCCCATCTCTGACTGGCAGAGGAGTCAAGTCTTGGCCATTTCGGTTTCATTATGCACCAGCTGGATGTGGTCAGTTTCCAAAAGAGAACTCGTACTTCCCAGATCGCCATCGTGCAGGCAGTGGAGACAGGCATAGGACAAATGGGACAGATGGGCCATGTTTGTCTCACTTGAATTGGGGCCTGCATGGCAGGAGTGTGGAGGGAGTTGTTACACCCTCACAAGCTAAACCCTCCCAGCCATAGAGGTGAACCTGCTGGCCGAAGGAACCACCCGCATAAACTCCAGCGCTAGGCCAGTCAGCGGGGGCCCTCCGAAGACAGGTCACGTATGCCAGTCGGTCAGTGTGACCACACAGCGAGGTGGTGGTGGTGCAGGTACGAGCCCTAAAGACCCGGAGCTGAGAAATGCAGATTGCATGGTGTTCAGCTAACAGTCTATGGGTATGACATTATGGAGCAGTGCATCTGCGGAGTTGACAACCCTGTCAACGTGCAATATTATGCTGTTTTTGGCCATTTTACTGACTTTGAGAGTTTAGTGCCCCTGGTACAACTCAAAGAGTGTCTTACACCGCAGAAAGTTTCTTGCCCCTGGTACACTGCAGAGAGTTTTGTGCCCCTGGTACACCGAAGAGAGTTTAGTGCCCCTGGTACAACTCAAAGAGTGTCACCGCAGAGAGTTTTGTGCCCCTGGTACACTGCAGAGAGTTTAGTGCCCCTGGTACAACTCAAAGAGTGTCACCGCAGAGAGTTTCGTGGCCCTGGTACACCGCAGAGAGTTTCTCAGAGCAGCAGAGGCGTTCCAGAGCTCTCTGTCGAGAAAGTACCATCGAAAGTTGATAGGGCAGACATTACATTATATAATGTAATGTCTGTTAATGTTATTAAATGTAATCATTAACCATTTTCAAATATGTTTTTCCTTATTGAAAGACTGACTGAGGAGCTGGAGCGTCATCACTTGATTGTGACTGGAGCTCCTCAAAAATTCTCTTATTTGGGGAAGCCTCACCATATGTGCAGAGGCTTCCCCAAATAAGAG
>NW_024616352.1:0-1632 GCF_008729295.1 Plectropomus leopardus
GTGCCAAAGGGCTCCAGATACATCGTGTCCAGTATACCGAGAGGGACAGGACTGACAGACACTAGTGACTCAGCAGCCTCCACTCTGCAGGTGAGATCTCACTGAGCACATTTGATTATAAATTTATCAGTAATGACTAACATTGCGGTTTATACAGTAGAGTTTTTGGTTTATGCGTCATTAATTCAGCTCATTAATAGTATCCATTGTACTCTCATTGTTAGAATTATACATAATTTATAAGTACAAGTTACAAAGTTACATATTATTTCCCATCATAAACATTTTGAAATTTCAAAGCTTTATGTGTTATGACTCTGTTTGGCAGTGTCTGCAAAAAAACCCATCAAACAACAGCAAACATTTACTGAATCTTTTTTTTTTTTTTTTTTTTTTTTGCTTCATTTAAAACAAATATTATTTTAAAGTGCAATAGATGGCGCTGTTGTGTAAATATAAAAATAGGCAATGACCGCCATGACAGTATATCGTTGTCATTATGACAGTGCGAGGAAACCGGACTGCTCCGTAGTGCTGAAAGGCTCCATCAAAAACGCGAAAGTTTTTTTCGTCGCTGATATATCCTCGGACTTAAAACGATTAAATCATGCTTGGGATGACGGCCGTTAAGTATAATAAGTGCATGACTAGAAATGCCCATTGTATTGGCTAAACTGCGAAGAAAGACCCCGCCGCAACAATGAGGTCCCCTGAAACAATGCCGTCTAGCAAAAGGTACGTGCTGCTCGCCATTCTTTTTTCATTCGTTCATCACATAATGACTTCAGTGACTCATTATTCAATACCAGAAGAAATGAAAGAAGGATCAGTAGTAGCAAACCTTGCCACGGATCTCAGTCTGGACGTTAAAACACTGAATCAAAGAAAGATGCGTCTTGACATCATTGCTAATAAGAAATATCTAGACGTGAACAAAGAGACTGGTGAGCTGTATATTGTCGAGAAGATTGACAGGGAATATATTTGTCCTGCAAAGTCGTCTTGCTATCTTCGACTGGAAGTAATACTGGACAACCCAGTGCGGATCTTTAATATAGAAGTAGAAATTTTGGATATGAACGACAACGCCCCACAATTTCGACGAGACGTTATACATTTGGATATATCTGAAGCAACGCCGAAAGGGGAGAGATTCTCCCTCAGTAATGCAGTTGATCCTGATGTTGGAAGCAATTCAGTGAAAACCTACCATCTGAGTGAAAGTGAACATTTTAATATTGAGGTTCAGACTGGAAGAGAAGGGTCTAAGTTTGCCGAATTGATCCTGAAAAAGGCTTTAGATCGGGAGCAGCAGGCTGTTCATAATTTAGTACTAACGGCTGTAGATGGAGGCACGCCTGCTCGCTCTGGCACTGCGAGTGTAATTGTTCGTGTTTTGGACACAAATGACAACGCTCCTACTTTTGGTAAAGAGAGTTATAATATAAAAGTAATGGAAAATTCTCCCATTGGCAGCCTCGTTGTCCATCTCAATGCAACAGATTTAGATGAGGGGTCAAATTCCGATGTAACATACTCATACAGTTTATATACGTCAGAGAAAACACAAGAAACTTTTAATCTGAATCCTTCCACTGGTGAAATTACTGTTAAAGGAATGTTAAATTATGA
>NW_024616353.1:0-1697 GCF_008729295.1 Plectropomus leopardus
ATGCACGACACCAGCCTCAGTCCACTCCTTGTGATGCTCTCCCAAGTTCTTGAATCAACTTTTCTTGACAATCACCTCAAGCCTGCGGTCATCTCTGTTGCTTGTACCTTCTCCTACCACACTTTTCCCTTTTTCCCTTCCAGTCATCTTTCCATTAATATGCTTCCATACAGCACTCTGCGAACAGCCAGCCTTTTCAGCAGTGACCCTCTGGGGCTTACCCCTTTTTGTGAACGGTGTCCATGATCGTCCTCTCGACAAGTGTCAAGTCAGCAGTCTTCCCCATGATTGTGGTTGCGTATACTGAACTAGACTTAGAGATACACAGTATTTTTACTGTTTGAATAGTAATTCACTCAAATCTGAAACGAAATATTCTAATATTTTGAAACATGTCTTCACATTTTTCTAACTGTAGGCCATAATCATCAAAATTAAAACAGAAAAATGCTTGAAGCATTTAAGTTTACATGTAATGAGTCCACAATATATCAAATTTTCACTTTCTTGACTTGACTAACTTTTTCACACTATTTTTATTTTTTTAGATGCACCTGTATGTGTTCTTCTTGGTCAAAAAAAAAAAAAAAAACATCAAAAGACCAAAGTGACACGTCATGAGGAGTTTTTTTCACAAGCATTAAATTGACCTTCCTGTCAAGAAGTGAGCGAGCACTGCTCTTTACACTAAATCACAGATGTTAATGGATGAAAGCAGGAAAATACAAAATAATAAATATGATGAATTGATTCATAATAATGAAAATTCTGTTCTCTGCACGGATGTCTGTTGTTCCTTTTAGTTGCACTTTAACTCAAAGTTATGCAAATGAGCAGTTACAACCTGTAAGCAGAAAGTATGTATTTTAGGACTGTAGGATTAAATAATTGCAAATAAAGTTATAATATGTGAATTAATTTGTTCTATTAAATGAAAAATAAATCATTACATGACTTAATATTTATTAGATGAAAATCATAATGTTATGGAGCTAAAACATATCATTTTGAGAATAAATGTATTGCTATTTGTTCCTAATGTTTTAACATAGCATTTCATGGAAATTTGCATTGAAATTACAAAATGCTATGAATGATTATTTGTTGAGCCTTGTAAGTAATGACACACATTTAATTTTTTTTAGTGTAATTCTATGTTTGGTGAGAAAAATCCAGATTTTTGCCATGAAGAAGATGATTCCAGTTTACTTAAAAGGTTTTCTTAAAAAAAAAATAAATAAATAAAGCAACTATTGCAAAAAATGAAAAAGGTACAAAAGAAAATAACAATAAAATATGAAAAATACTATTAGCAGTATGTAGGCTTACTATTTATATGCATATTCGTGTTACATTAATTTGACAGCTTCAGAAAATAAACCTGCCCTTATTATATTACATGGAAGGTTATCCATGGAAGATTACTATAACAATTTCACCGCAAAAAACGACATTTCATAACCACTAATACTTCTTCTTCTCCTCCTCCTTCTTCTTCTAAAAAAGGAAATATACGAAAGTATAGACTAGGCCTATAATATATCAACATAACATTTCATGGAAATGATAAAATATGAAATTACAGATGTATTTTTTCAGTATCATTTCATGTTTGGCAAGAGTCAAGCCCATATGTATACACACACATATATATATATATATATATATATAAATATATATATACACCGTGTTTCTAA
>NW_024616354.1:0-1280 GCF_008729295.1 Plectropomus leopardus
GCAGCTGGGTTAACAGGTTGTTAACAGGTTGTTGCTGGGATGGGTATTACTTGTTAATATCCTTTGGGCTGGGCTTGTTATATTTTGTTACATTTATACTCTAGCCTGACACCTTTCCAATGTGGGATTGTGTCCAGTCATTTTGATACACCGACAACATCGCTTTCATGGTCACAATATCCCATCTCCCCCCTCTCTACAATGGCCTCTCATCCTGCCTCCAAGTGCTGTTTTGAATGGCTATAAACATTTTTGCCCTACTAGTTTCTGAACCAAACTAGTTCCAAAATGAGTCTTTCCCACACCTAATTTTAAACCGTTCAGATCATTTTGACAAAGAATGAATTTGTTCAGAGACTAAATGTGGGTTCCCAGCAGGAACCAAAAAAAAAAAAAAAAGTTCCATTGCCATGCTGCTTGTAATGTTGTCACAAGAGGAGAAGTCACATAGATCACTCAATGGAAACACAGTCATCTTACAACTGTATTTTATCAATATTTTGAAAATATTGCTTGAGTTTTGCGCAAATTTGTAATGGAAACCTACTTCATGGAGAAGTCAAGTGAGAAATTGTTGGAAAAAAAAAAAAAAATACTGGTCACTGGTCTCATTAATAGTTGATCCATGGTCGTTTTATGAGTAAAAACAGAACGAAAGTTTGCAGGTAATCAATCTAATCCATGATTTTGTTTCCACTGTTTAGTTCCATGGTGGATTGTGCAACGCCTTACATTGATGACACATTCTTGATTACAATGGTTTCACTCAAAACCAGTGGAAATGCTAGCTGGTTCACTAGTTGCACCAAGGTTCCAAGAATCCTGCATGGAAGCAGTGGTTCACAGTGGTTCATGCCCAAGCAACTTTGACTGAAAGTAAGTTCACAGTAGATAGGCCAATGGGTATTCAGGGGATCTTAGTAAATTCCTGGAAAAGCTGAAAATCTGAAAAACAACCCCTTTAAGTAACCCCTGCAGGACTCTCTGAGCCAGCCTGCTCTCAGGTATGTATGGCTAAGATTACATTCGACCAGCAGAGCCACTGAGTATTAACACTTGTCTGATCGAGTTGAACAGTGTACCACGGCCAAATCCTCTCTGCTCCTTCATGTTTTTACTGGAAAGCTTGACTGGGGTGAAAGGTTGAAGGTGCGACCATATTCATACCTCACCAGCACGTCTGCTGGAAGCCCGGGTTAAGACAGTTATTAAATATCTATACTGTCGGGTCATCCCGGGCTTAAAACCCCTCCCGCTCCCATCTCTTTCGGCAGCCTCCG
>NW_024616355.1:0-4494 GCF_008729295.1 Plectropomus leopardus
ATAAGGAGTTACAGGATAGTTAAGTGTGGTGAATAGATTCCTGCAGGAGGACTGTGACAGCAGTCTGCCAAAGTGTCTCTAACCTCCCTGCAGAAAATAGAATTATTTATTTTCTCCCAAGAAATAATAAATCAACCAGCAGGGACTAATTATGATATAGAAATAATGTCATATTTCTTTGCCGGAACTGCGGAGGAGAAAAGTGTTTCCAGTGGTGTCTATTTTGAAGAGCACACTGGAAGTTCCAACCTGTAAAGTCAGACTTCACAATTGTTAAAGTGGTTAAAATAGCCCAAGCAGTGCACTCTCTTTCCGGTTTGGACAAAATTTATTTTTCAAAATAAAAACAACCATGTTGACTTGCTTTCCTGAATTGCAGCCTATGCAAAAATATATGGTGTATGATAATTTTTAGATAACATTCATAATAAAGTTAGTTGTTAATAAGTTGTAACGAGCTTGTGAGTAAAGCATTGACTAATGGTTTCTATTGTCATGGTTGTGAAGTCACACTATGTCAATATGCTGTACACCATGGCTTTGTCCTTGGGCCACTTTTGCAAAATGACTAGAGGCCAGGGGACCAGTTGCAAATGCCCATAATAGGTATGGCGTACACAGGGGCATTTTTAGGATTTGAGGATATCTTGGTTCCTCCCCTGGCACATTTCTTGATAAAAAAACGCTCCAGTTAGAAGTTGTTGTTGTTGTTGTTGTTGTTGTTGTTGTTTTTATGTAGTTGGACATCAAATTTATTAAAATAAAAACAATCCCATGTGAATCAATTTATTTTCATTGTGATTTAGTCTGCTTGCAAATAGTTGACTATCACTGTTTTTCAGATGCTACTAATTCCACATTGTAAAAAATATTCCACTACATGTAAATATACTATATTAAAAGTAATAAAAGTATTAGCATAATTGACTATAAGTATCAAAAGGAAAATGTACTCACTGTGTGGTAAAATTATCCCTGTCAGTGTTTTATTATACCTACATAAACATACATACCAACACCGCCATATACTGTGTTAAAATTCTATTGAAATGTAATGCTAATATTTGAGAAGATAACCTGAGTTTGCTGTGATATGTTTATATTTTCCATTATTTTATCCTGATTTTTCAGTAGAGCTGATGTAAGGTACACCATGAGTTATTCCAACTCAGTTTTATTTTGAAAATCCAACCGGATGCCTTTGGGCGCTGTCTTTTTCTAACTTTACGCGGTGCGGCTAAGGTAGACTCACGTCGCCATGGCAAGCCGAAAAACTTCGCCCTCAAACCGGGACAGTGGGGACAAATACTCAGTACTGTTACCCACCTACAACGAGAGGGAAAACCTGCCTCTGATAGTTTGGCTTTTGGTGAAATATTTCGGGGAAAGGTGAGTTCCGGGGACACAGAAAGCTACTCGGCTAATGCTAGCTATCAGTACTGCTGTGGGGATGTAAGCTAAAGCCTGTCAGTGATGAGCTGTCACTAAACCAATAGGAGAAATGTTAGCTCTGTTCGCTGCTCTTAACGCTAATTTTAAATATTTGTTGTGGTTTCAGTAGAAACTTAATGTTTTTAAGGATATTTGCTAGCTTGCTGTAGCTCACGTATGTTGCGCTTTATATACTTGTCAACTTTGTGTGTGTGTGTGTGTGTGTGTGTGTGCGCGCGCGCGCGTGCACCCAATCAAATTAAAACCTGTGGTTTTACAGTGGTTTTAACTACGAGATAATTGTCATTGACGACGGAAGCCCAGATGGGACACTGGAGGTGGCAGAGCAGCTGCAGAAAATATACGGAGAGGACAAGATAGTAAGTGAGCAGAACTAAACATAGCACGTATCATTATTGAGTAAAGAATAGACAGATGTGGGGTTAAGTTATTGTTATTGTTAATATTGTATAAGTCTCAGTTCATGTCCCATGCCAAAATCAAGACTGCCAAGCACCAAGTCAAGTCCTCATTCCTAAACTTGAAGTGTTCAAGTCCTTAATGAGTCATAAGGTGCCATTTACTAAATGTAATGTAAATGTACAAAAAATATCAGTGCTTTTTAAAATGTGTATTTATTTGTTTAAACATGTTGGCTGATAGTTGTTGCATCTCCGTCTGTAATTTTTGTCCCTCTCATTCTGCATACTTCATTTTGTTTTTTGTGACTACTGCACAGTTTATGTATGCAAACATAAGTTATCTTTGGTATAATTTGTTTCCACTGGCGCCCAGTAACATAACATTCGTTTTTCATGGTTCTCTCCTGGATTGCAACGTTATAACTCTTTCAGAGAACAATAACCTTCTCAGGAAAAATTGCAGTGTCACGGTATTTTTTTTAATTAATTTGAAGCACTTTGTTGTAAATAAAAGTACTATATGTGTAAAAAGTCTTCCTTTTGAAAATAATTAAAATAAAGGGGAGATTCTCAGTCCAGCTGCATTTTTTCAATACGGTACATAAACAAAACTTCTCTGTATAATAATACTGAATAATTTTTTACACAACTTGCTTGGATTCTGTGTGATTGATTCAAACAGTAGGTCTGGTAAATTAAGTGTCGACTTGCTGGTAGTGAATAGCATTAACATTGATTCAGGAAATGAGGGGGAATTAACTGATTTGTGGCACACTATTGAAAAAAACATACTTTTTTATCTTTGGTCTTGGTGAAGGTATGCAGTTTTTTAAAGTTGCAAAGTCCAAGTGAAGACGTGAGTCATTGGTATTGAAGACCAAGTCGAGTTGCAAGTCTATCTGATTTTGTCAAGTAAAGTATTCAATTTCGGAATCAAGTCTGACTCGAGTCCACTCCTTTAGAGAATTGATAAACATGTTGTAACATATTCATAGAGACATCAAATGATTTACAGTGTTTAGCTGTCTAGCCTGCTTATGTAGATGTTGTTTAGAGTCGATGAATGACTGGGATCTTTATTCGGACTCTCTCTTTTCTGTGGTTCAGCTTCTGCGACCAAGAGCGAAAAAATTAGGCCTAGGTAAGTTCACAACTGTTTGAAACTTGATGTATTTGTTCTCCTTACCTTTGACAACCACTGATGAGCCCGTTCCCTCGCGCAGGCACTGCTTACATCCACGGCATGAAGCACGCCACAGGGAACTTCATCATCATAATGGACGCAGACCTTTCCCATCATGTGAGTGGAGCTGACGTTTCATCTGCATGTGCACACAAAGCTGATTCTAGCACTAACAATTATTTTCATTGATAAATAGTCTGCCAGTGATTTCTTTTAATTTATGGTATTAAATTGTTCATCGTCATTTGGTCGAGAAAATGTCAGAAAATAGTAAAAAATTGACAATTTCTTACAATCACAATTTCATAAAGTTGTCATCAGATTGCAAAGGCTCAACAAAGACAGCAACATATTAGGGATACCAGAGACAGTCGTAAAAGTGTAAAAACACAAAAACTTTATTGTTTGAAGCCCCAGATGGAACTTATACATAAGAATGTAGTGAAATGATTAATATATTTATCCAAGTACTTGCAGAACAATTTTCTGTCAAATGACTAATCGATCAATCAGCTAATCATTTGAGTCCTGCCTGGTTCTTTGTCAGATTCCTGCCGTGCATCAGAGGTAGAATTTGGCTCTGATCTAATCTTTTTGTCAGCTTACTCCACTCTGTCTTCCCTAAAATTTCCATTTTATGTTATTGCAATATTATGTGAAATATAACAGCTTCTGTGAGTGATTTAAAGAAACACTCTCAAAATGATAATTGTAGTTACTTTACCTGTGTTGCGTCAAATGCGTGAAGAAATCAGAGTTTGCAAACAGATATTTCGGCATAGTTTTGCTATTGATAATTGTGGATTCCTATAACTTCAATTTATCAAGAATTTCCTCTGTTTTTGGATTCTTTGTTCACTGTGGAGACGTGCAAGAAAAGCAGTTTTATTCACAAATTCAGTGTAACACAAATATATAATATACAAACAATTATTTGGGGGTGAAGTGTTCCTTTAATTTTGTCTTTGTCTTTGTCTTTCTTTTATTGCAGCCTAAATTCATCCCAGAGTTTATAGAGTAAGTGTTACTAAATGTATATTTCCTATCATGTGTTTTTAATTTTTTAACCATTTTTCAACTAATATGCACAAAATTTATTTCTGAATGTTTCAACAGTAATATTCAGCTTCTGTGCTGTGCCACAAATGGCAATTGAAGAGAAAATAGAAGAGAAATTGTACAAATATCAGAAATACATTATAGTTTAACTAGTAGCCACCCATTGTCTACGTGTGAATGTTCAGATCTAGTACCCTTGCCTACAGAATTTTTTTTTTTTTTTTTTGTCTCTGCTTATTTTCTACCCTTTTTTAAATTATTAACTTGCTTATTTATTTAAAATTATTATGATTTGTCTGCCGGTTAATTTTTTTAATTTATTTATAGTTATCAATTGTTTACCATTGTCTGGTCTAGAAAATGTCAGAAAATAGTAAAAGAAAAATCTGGCAATTTCTC
>NW_024616356.1:0-2121 GCF_008729295.1 Plectropomus leopardus
AGCATTAAACCTGTTGTTCATCACGTTTACATTCGATTTAAAGAGAACCTGATGATCCCGCAGCAGCAGCTGCAAACACAGAATACAAATCTGCTGATATCAGCCGTCTAAACTGGATTTTCAATGTAGATTATAAAAAAACGTCTTTTTATTCCCGTTTTCCATCATATTCTGCTGGAAAATTACACCAGGGTCATTAGGTTTCATTCAGCATCCGTAAATATGTGGATATTAGTTTAAGTGTCTCGTTGTCTAAATGAGCGCAGAAACAATACGTTGATTTAACATTTAATAAATGCTGACTGACGGAAAACTAATAATGAATTATTTTTTTTATCTATATTTTTAATATAGTAGATTTTTTTATTATCACAGCCTGGGATATGTATATTTATGCACATACTTAAAGAAAATAATTTAATAGTATTATCATTAATTTATGATTCATTCATAGATTAAAAATCGTTTAATATTATACTAATTTAATAGATTATGGAGGTAAAATAATTTGGCACAGAATAAAAACTACAAATTCATTAAAAACTCAATCAGTTTCCAGAAATCTCTCTTATTTATTATCTTGATCCGATTCTGCTGCACGCATCAAACTCTTCGTGGCGCTGACCTGTCCGTCCACCTGACGGAGACACTGACTCATCAGGATTAAAGCGAGGACACAGAGACAGAGGACCACAACACATCTGCCTCAGCCACAGAGACACAGATATCACTAACACACCGTCAATCTGAGGACATCAGAGTCTCTGATTCATTTATAAAAATGTCCGTTTGTCTGCGGCGGCGTTAAGTTTGACCTTTTCCCACATTCAGTCACATTCAGTCACGTTAATCAGCTGCCGGGTCAGACGAGTCAAAGCTTATTTTCACCAGGAAGTGACGGGTAAGCAGCTTAACTGCCACCGCACATTCAGAGACAGACGGAGGACACAGAACTGAAGACAAAAAAATTAAATAAAAATACTGACATGATAAATGATGCTGAAGAAGTTTTATTATTATTATTATAATTTATTTTATTATTCTGTAATTTTATTTATTTATTTTTTTTGCAGCTGATGTTTTCTTAATTTCTAATTCTGGTGATTTTATGCCAAATAAAAAACAATTACAGGGCTCAAATATTACTCCAAAAGTCTTTGTCAGGGTAAAGAAACGAGGGGTCGATACTAATACCGATTATTAGTAGTTAATGAGAAAAAAAAAAATCGATATTTGGATTTTGTTTAATCAAAACTAAAACATCACATACAGTTAAAATTCACTAAAACTTTCTTTAAAAAAGTCGACTGAAAATTTAAATAAAATTTAAAAAAACAAAAATCTTTTTTTTGCACTTTTTAATTAATGAATTTTATCTGCCATCATTAAAATAAAACTCTGATGCAGATAATCGGCAAAATGTTAAATATCGGCACCAATAATCGTCCAGGCCGATAATCTGTCGACTCCTAACAGAATCAACTCTTTGTCCATCATGGACACTGAAACACTCCACTGAGTTTTAATTTGAGCCAAACCCTCAAACATTTCCTCCTAAAAGTGACCCACAGTGATGTCAGCCGCCTGAAAACAGCCCTGCAGCCTCTGTGGGCGTGTAAACCAGTGTGTCCAGTTAAAGCTGAGCAACGTCCAGGACAGAGAGGGTTAAGAGGAACTGGGAGGGCGAGAGCCACCAAATCCAAACAAACAGGAGAAGCAGAGCACGGCGCAGCTACAACACAATGAGGTCATGGTCCCATTTAAGAGCAGAGCGATCCTCCCACTGAGGCTGAAGACAGACAGCGGACTGACGGGAGGACAGCAGGGGAGGACAGCAGGGGAGGACAGCAGGGGAGGACAGCAGGGGAGGACAGCAGGAGAGGACAAAGACAGCAGCTTTTTTTCAAAATAACGACGAGGATTCAAGATGCCGATGTGCAACAAAAACACACAAAATAACTCGGTTAACCCTTTGGAACCTGAGAGAATTGACCTGACGTCCTTCATAACCCCGGAAAGACACCAACGAGCAACTTAAAAAGGAATCGACCCAAAAATTATCAGGATTAAAAAAAAAAAATACAAGAAAATTACCTTAAAGATTAATAATTATATAATAAT
>NW_024616357.1:0-2703 GCF_008729295.1 Plectropomus leopardus
GAGTGCTGCTATTGTCTGAATTTTGTCACATTAAGCAGCTCATTTTTAACCAGCATGAGACACAGTTTCATTTTAATGAGCTTTTGAGCGACTTAATGATCTTAAAAGTGACGAGTTTATAACTTAAATGTGTAAAGTAAACATCCATGAAACTGTCTCAGAGACGGTTACAGCAGCGGTGCAGACTGTCCTTCTTCGTCTGTTCACGCTTACGTCACTCTGAAGTTGACGTCGTCATCTTCGTGCGTCGTGTTCAGAGACTATTTGAAATCTGAGAAATCAGACTGAGACGCATCTGCAAAGATCTGATCAGAATCACATTTCAAACCACCTAAAAACTTGGTCTGAATCTGATTTGCAAAAATTGCATTTCATTTTTTTTTTTCACCGTCCAGATTTTTTAAAATCAATCTGGATTTAAGGAAAAAAAAGTCTAAGCAAAGCCGCCGGTGTGTCCACACCACATTAATATTTATTTTCAGTTATTTATTTGATATTCTATCTGCTGGGATGTGCATCACTGAGACCTGATTTATACTTTTTACATAAAACACATTGCTGTCATTTCTTTAATTTTATGTTTTCATGTTTTGGGGCATCATGTCCTTCATGTATTTTGTGTCTTTTATGTATTTTTTGGTGAAACTGAAGGCACATTTTATATATATACTTTTTTGCTGGACATTTTTCCTAGATTTTTTTTTATTTCAAAGGGTTAAGAATTCGTGCTTTTTTGTATGCAGTCTTTTCTAAACCTCTTACCTCCAACCTAAAGACTCTGTTGCTGCTTTGGTCTCCTCTTTCTCCCCTAATCTTTGCCCTCCTCCTCCTCCTCCTCCTCCTCCCTGTCAGGTGGAGGAAAATCGCAGCAGTTTGTTCTTCTTCCTCCTTTTCCTCCGTTTCTTCCCCATGACTCCTAACTGGTTTCTTAACATCACCTGTCCCGTCCTCAACATCCCCATGCCCATTTTCTTCTTCTCTGTCTTCATAGGTGAGACCACACACACAAACACACACACACACACACACACACACACACACACACACACACACACACACTCTGATGACTCAGCCGCTGCTTTCTGCCACAGGTTTGATCCCCTACAACTTCATCTGCGTGCGCACGGGCTCCATCCTGTCCGAGATCTCGTCCCTGGACGACATCTTCTCGTGGGGGACGCTGGCTCAGCTGCTGGCCATCGCGCTCATGGCGCTGCTCCCCGGAGCGCTCATCAAGCGCTACGGCCGAGCTCACCTCAAGGTGGACGGCATGGACCTCAACGGGCCGAGCCAGGCTGGCGGCCCGCCGGACGGAGAGCAGGACCGGAAGAGACGGTGATTCCGGGAGGAAAGAGGACCGAAAAAACCAGAAACGGAACGAAGCCCTCTCCCTCTCCGCGGGGAGCTCGTGACCTTTTGTGCTCCTCAGCCTCGTGATTTCTGTAAGGTCACACCGATGCTCGTCATGCTGCAAGTATGATCCGCTCTGGAAGTCTGGAAACGTCTCGAGGTCGCGTTACAGCCAAAACACGGCGCGGGAAATCTGCAGAGAAGATGCGAGAAAGTGCGCAGAGAAACTCACACCTCCAGGTCTCTCTGTTTCTGCACGCGCACAACGCAGGCGATCAAAACCAGCATGCACGAGGGACGCGGTAACGCCTGCACACTGAGTCCACGCCGGACGAGTTTGTTTAACCCCTTGAAACCTGGATCGTCATCAGTTGCCTTGCACTGCGCTGAGATGCCTTTCACAAGCTTTTTAACCCTTGAGACCTGAGCGAATCGCTTTATTTTTTATTTTTATTTTTTTGGATAAACATGAAGAAGAAGGCAAAAGACATGTTTCGAGAGATTGATTTAGAAAATAGTTTTTCAAAGCTAGAGGAAACGTCTCAGAAAAACAGAAAAACGTTTGGGAATCTTCCTGATCTCCATCAGTTTTTTCTCGATGCAAAATGTGAGTTTGGAGGTTTTGAGTGTTTTGAATGTAGACAAAATTCGCCAAAATATTTTTTTTCAGCACAGTCCAGAGGCAGTCTTAAAAAAAGAAAGAATATTTGTTGTTGATAATGTTGCTTTAAGTTTTAAAGGCTTTCTGTGGATCTCAGGATTTTTGTCCTCTTTGACCAAAGACAGTTATAGAAACACTACTCCAGCAAATCTTGAATAAATAAACTGAATACATTTTATCCTAAATGATGTGTATAATGCAGTATTTTAAAGGGGAGTGAGTTAAATGCAATAAAATCTGTAATGTCTGATTAAAGTTCTGCATCTTTCTGTTTGATCTTCAGCAGCTTGTTTGCATTAAAGTCATAATTATTCAGATGGAGGGCGGGAAACATTTGGAAAGTCCAGAAGAGATTCAGTGTTGGCTTTTTGGACTTTTCTTTTGACATTCTACACTATAAACTTCCTCTAAATGCTGCACCACAGGTTTATCAACATCTGGACCGATGACTTTTTTGTCCGTTTTTACCACGTTATATTATAATGTTCTTCAAAATGCTACACTATGACCTTTTTTTAACATTAACGGGTCCAGCGTCCTAATTTAACTTTTCTGGCTTCGTGCAGCACTGAGCGACTTTCACAGGAACGCATGGGGCCCTGTCTGTGACGCTGTATCCAGTTCTCTTCATACATCTACTGTCATCACTTCCAGTTGCTCTCCCTCCATCTGGAAAAATCACGCCCAAATAC
>NW_024616358.1:0-4202 GCF_008729295.1 Plectropomus leopardus
GTGTGTGTGTGTGTGTGTGTGTGTGTGTGTTTGTATTTTGTCATAAGGGCCTTTAGACACTTCATTTAAAGAAATAATTTCCTGGCCTTTATTTCATGGTGCAGGCTTTACAGTTTTTAATCAGTGAACTGACAGGATCAGATCAGGATCATTTTCTTTTACATTACACAGCTGGACTGTGAATCAGTTGAAAGAAGAAATGACTCATTTGAACGTTGAATTCATAAGCTGTAAAGTTTCGCTCTTGCTCAGTTCAGTCCGCTCAGGAGTTTTACTGCTACATTTTATTTGGTCTGTTATGAACAGTAGTTTATGGTGGCTAATGATGGCTTAATAAAGAGAGAGATTGATTCTTGACACTGATTTTTTGCTTCTACATTTCAGCAGGTCACAGATAAACATTTCAGAGGTTTTATCACAAAAGTAAAATAAGAACTAGGCCAGCATACCTGGGGACATATTTGTTTTTTTTCCTGCATGTGGTCCCATTCCACTTCCTGTCAGTCCAGGTACCTACTGATGACGTCTTTAAGACATGACTTCATTGTTCCCTGCGGGGAAAATAACAAAAAATCACAAACACACAGTTTGGAAAATGAAGGAAAATCCAATATGCCATTTTCCCATAACTACCATCTCGGGCCTCAGTGGCTGCTGTGCTTATACTCTCACTTTAAAGTGCCAGTAAATCAGCAGTTAGAGCACGTTCTGTGGTAAAACAGAGAGATCAATTCAAGGACACAGTGTTGGAACTTTTTACAAATTTCATTGGGTTTAAAAGGAATGCTTCACTAGCAAAATGACCATTTGTATATGAATAACTCATCGCATGTTATTTTGAATTCATGAAGAAAGCTTTGTTTTTTTCTTGTATGCCTCCATGATGAACTGATAATCAAAAATAAAAAAAGAACATTCTTCATGAACTGAAGTAATAGGGCATCACATTTAACAACAGCAAAACTATATCAACACATCTGCCAACAACAATCTCCCACAGATTATACTCTTGTGCTGTATAATCCGAGTCTCATTTTTCGAGTTGTGTGCTCAGCACTTCTTAATGGATTGATTTCACTAAAACCTGACAATTAAAAAATGCCTTAGCACAAACCGATGCACTGTAAAGTAACGTGCATTCAAATTCTGCCAGAACTGAGCTCTTACACACATACAGCACAGCCACACTCAGGATGTGTTGCTCCAAGACGTTCTCATTTCAAGTCATCACATATTGCCACTTTGTTTCCACATCGAAATTTTACACTCTAGGTATCCCTCGGCGTCTGCTATTGACGTTCCATGTAATCAATAAAAGCTCAAGCTGACACAGATGGTTAGGTTTACACAAATGGAGCACATTGTAAGGTGGAGAAAAAACACCACATTCAGAAAGGAAGCAAATACTGGACTCCTTCATAAAAATCCCAGGTTTGTTTAATCTGCCCCCCATATAGGACCTTTGTACTCCTTACATTACATTGTTACTGGCAGTATTTCAACCTGATGCCGTCCAGCGGCGTATTTTGCAGACACCACATGTTCTGTCCGGCCAGTGACTGGTTTGGATAAAATTATACCAAGTCTACTAACTAAAAGTTCATGTGTCATGGGTTTAGTCTGATAACATCATCCTCGCTTCCTTTGATTCCACCAGGACTTCACCATGACTCTGTACCTGAGGCACTACTGGAAGGATGAGCGCCTGTCCTTCACCAGCAGCACCAACAAAAGCATGACGTTTGATGGTCGTCTGGTGAAGAAGATCTGGGTGCCTGATGTCTTCTTTGTTCACTCTAAGAGGTCCTTCATCCACGACACCACTACTGATAACATCATGCTGCGTGTCTTTCCTGATGGACATGTCCTCTACAGCTTAAGGTCTGTAACATTTCAGCATCTCCCTTAATGACACGATAGGAAAATAGGAAATTTCTACAAGCAGCGATTACATTTCATATTTGGATTCATTGTAGGCAGC
The DNA here is from genome assembly GCF_008729295.1 of Plectropomus leopardus. Classification (NCBI taxonomy): domain Eukaryota; kingdom Metazoa; phylum Chordata; class Actinopteri; order Perciformes; family Serranidae; genus Plectropomus; species Plectropomus leopardus. The sequence goes on from NW_024616358.1 coordinate 1,982, forward strand.
AATCTCTCAGGACAGGACAAAATAAGACAATATAGAATTGATTTTAAGCCGAACCATGTTTTTTTGTCTGAGTATAATTATGAGCTTTTGTTGCCTAAACCCAAGGAAATGAATGTAAAAACTGGGTGTTTTACCTACAGTCATTTTTTTTAAAAAAAAAGACTGTATGCATATAATGAGCAGAAAGTGTACATTTCGTGTGAAAACGGAAGTCTATTTTGAAAAGACACAATTCATGTAAGAAGCGTAAATTGACATGCTGTCCCTGAACATCTAAAATTGACACATGAGGATACCTAGAGTTTATTCTGATGTGTAGGTCCACTGGCATAGCTTTGCTATTTAAAATTTGAGCATTTGAGCATGACAGTGATGCAGTTAGCACAGGTCCGCAAGCGTGTGTTCAAATGAAGTTAAAGTAAACCCTCTCGTGTAATATTGCAATTATACAACTATTACCAACAATACAAATGTATAATCAAAATGTATTTATGTTTTGGAGCAATTAGCTCTCAAAATGAAAACACTTTTGGGAGTGTGATCCCCGTTTCCATGGAAAGACACAGAGTCTGACTATCAGTCACATCAGTAGAATCCTTCATGTAATGAAACCTAGTTCACTACTCCAGCAAGTACACCGATCCTTAGTAACAACCTGCAGACATGTTTTCTAGTCCCTGTCGAGTCTGCTGGCCAACATGCACTTATACTTTTGATGGATGGTGGGGTTTTCCAAACTAAATAAATATACCAGATATAAACACAGAAATGCTCAGCTTGCTCAGTCTTGTTACAACTAAAATATCTGCTGAAAAAGGTTTTTTCCGTGTACAGATATAATTACTACATCCGCAAACTTCACCTGTATATTTAAGCTAGTAGCTCCGTGTCACGACACAGCTGATGGGGGATGACAAACATTTTTAACTCAAGAGCAAGGTAAAGTCCAAAAGTTAATCAAATTGCTTGGTCTATTTGTTGTATAATGATCATAAAGCTTTTGGACCTTTGTGTTGAAAATATTTAGTCACACAAATTATCTATGCTCTATAGATATTTCACAGTCCAAATCATTTTTGATTTATTGTTTCTACAACTCCAGGCAGCCATTGGCCTCCATTTATTTCTGAGTGTTATAAAACGGTCACGGTGACATTATTGCATGATAATGGAATGTGCAGATTGATGCGTCAGGTCTGCACTGCTTTACCTCACAACAATGCTCCTTTGATTATAATAATGCAGACAATGGATTACATAACTCAAGCAGGGTTCAAGAATCTACTGATGGTTTGAATGAAAAGTCCAAGTCCGCATTTTGAAGCCTTATCTTCTGTTGAATAATGAGGTGGGTCACTCTGACTGAAAGAGCTGCTAACCTTAACAGAATTCATTAGCCTGAGCTTAATTGGAAAAGTTGTATATGTATCTGTGTAAGAGCTACTTCAGAGGCATTAATAATATTCTGAGAAAATCACTTCATACTTGTAATTTCTTGTCATTTAAAATGGTTTCATTAGAAATCAGTTAACACAAAATCATGTTCAATGCAGAGCAACAGCCCTGTGTTCATGCTGGCACAGATCAAAGGCAAAGACCTTATGAACAAACACCCGGTAATTTAGCATCTCACCGTGACATTGTTTGTATCGCTAGAGGAGAGTGGATTCAGGTCAGGTGGTCCGGGGCAAGTCTGGTCTCCAGAGATATGTTAAAGCACAGCTAAGTGAGTCACTCACAGACATTGTCTTTTTATTTCTTGTTGCAGATGGTAAAGGTGCACATTTAGAGACATTTTTATGTGTTTGCTATGATTGCCTGTTTTATTTTAATGTAACATTGTCTATTAGACATATTTTTATGTTCCCGCACCAACGGGGCTTTTTTTTTTCAGGTTGTCCATCTGTCTGAACAATTCCTGTGAATTCAATATCTCAACAACGCTCTCAAGGAATTTCTTAAAATTTGGCACAAACGTCCATTTTGACTCAAAGATAAACTAATTGAATTTTGGTGGTCATCGGTCAAAGGTCAAGGTCATTGTAACCTCATCTGTGTCATTCTTGTGAATGCAATATCTCAGAAACACCTTGATGGACTTTTTTATTTAAATTTGGCACAAACGTCCACTTAGACTCAAGAACAAACAGATTTGAATTTGGTGGTAAAAGGTCAAGGTCACTGTGTCCTTGCATCCATTATATTTCATATGACCTTGACA
>NW_024616359.1:0-1610 GCF_008729295.1 Plectropomus leopardus
GTATGGCGAAAAATCTCAAATTTTGACATATTTTGACAAAAATGCTCATTATAGCTCTAGGAGACGCGCCATAGTGTTGTATGTCAAAAAAAGAAGTCCAAACAAGTCATAATATAGCATGAATGGCAAAAATGGCTGAAACCGCATAGTATAGTATAGCGAAAAATGTCAAATTTTGCCATGTCCACCATGGTATAGCATGTTGACAAAATGGCCAAAAAAGGCCAAAAACGTCATTATATAGCATATCAAGAAAATGTCCGAAACTGCATACAATATGGTATGGCGAAATATCTCAAATTTTGACATGTCCAAAAAATGGCTGAAAACCGCTTATTATAGCTTGTAAAGATGCACCATAGTATAGCATGTTGAAAACGGGGCCAAAAAAGGCCAAAAAGTCACGATATAGCATGTTGAAAAAATGGCCCAAAACCAAATACTATAATATGGCGACAAATTTTGACATGTCAAAGAAATGGCTAAAAACGTCTTACTATAGCTCGCAGAGATGCGCCATAGTATAACAAGTCAAAAATTGGCAAAAAATGGCCAAAAAGTCAGAATACAGCATGTCAAGAAAATGGCTGAAACTGCATAGTATAGGATGGCGAAAAATCTCAAATTTTCACGTCCTAAAAATGGCTGAAAACCGCTTATTATAGTTCATAAACACACACCATAGTATAACATGTTGACAAAGGGGCAAAAAAGGCCCAAAACATCATAATATAGCATGTCAAATTGGCTGTATAATGAGAAATCTCAAATTTTGACATGTCCAAAAAATGGCTGAAAACCTCTTATTATAGCACGAATACACACGCCATACTATGGCATCTTGAAAAAAGGGCCAAGAAAGACCAAAAAGTCATAATATAGCCTGTCCAAAAAAATAGCCCAAAACCACATATTACAGTTTTGCAAAAAATCTCAAATTTTGACATGTCCAAAATTTGCTGAAAACCCCTTATTATACCTCTTAAACATATACCATGGTATAGTATGTTGACAAAATGGCCAAAAAAGGCCCAAAACGTCACAATATAGCATGTCAAGATAATGGCTGAAACTGCATAGTATAGTATGGAGAAAAGTCTCAAATTTTGACATGTCCAAAAAATGGCTGAAAACCACTTATTATAGCTCATAAACACGCACTGTGGTATAACAGGTTGACAAAAGGGCGTAAAAAAGGCCCAAGACATCATAATATTGCAAGTCAAAAGGCCGAAATTGGTGTAGTATAGTATGGTGAAAAAGCTCAAATTTTGACATGTCCAAAAAATGACTGAAAACCCCTTATTATAACTTGTAAACATGGACCATGGTATAGCATGCTGACAAAATGGCCAAAAAAGGCCCAAAATGTCACAATATAGCATGTCGAGAAAATGGCTGAAACCGCATAAAATAGTATGGAGAAAAGTCTCAAATTTTGACATGTCCAAAATTTGCTGAAAACCCCTTATGGCACGTAAACATGCACCATGCTATAGCATGTTGACAAAATGGCCAAAAAAGGCCAAAGACGTAACAATATAGAATGTCAAGAAAATGGCTGAAACAGCATAGTATAATAAAGTATAATATGGCGAAAAGTCTCAAAT
>NW_024616360.1:0-1404 GCF_008729295.1 Plectropomus leopardus
TTTTTGTGTTGCATTTTTATTGTGAAGCACTTTGAGCTGCATCCCTTGTATGAAATTATAAAAGTGCTTCATACAATTAAACCACAGACATAAGCACACAGGGATGTAAGAATAAAAACACAAAAAAACCAAAAACAAAAATAGTACTCATTAAAACCAATAGTTGCGGAAATACTACCATAAGTGTGGAAACACCAGAGGCAGGATAAAACAGAAAAATAAAAATAAAATAAATAAACAAATACACAAATAAAAAAAAGATAATAGTAATAAGTAAAATACTCAAACTGTAAATAAGTGGCAAAAGACAGGGTAACAGCACAAAGTAAAGTAATAAATAAATATGTTAAAAATAATGAAATTATATAGGAATTAGTAAAACTGCTCTGGCTGTTACAGGCTGGGGGTGTGTGACAAAATAACCAGTTCCCTAAAGAACAGCTGAATAGACCAAAGCTTTAAATGTTGCTGCTGCAAGGAATTGTGGGACGGCATTATCTGCTTTGCTTTTTTTAAAGGACGGTCCAGCTGCAGGAGATAAGACAGGAAGCATTGAAGCACCTTTCCTTTGCATGTTGAGAATTCAAACAGCTCTTATCACGGCTGCCACTTAGATACCTGCAGGTCATTTCACTCAGTGAGGAAACTTCCAGAGCAGAAAGGACTGTTTGACTTGTGTTTGCTGCAGTTGTGTCATTTTTACACATTTAAAGTGTATTTATTTCTGTCATTTTTGTACATAGTTTTCCACAAACCCCATCAAAACCAGCCAGCACTTTCTTGTTGTTGGGTTTTTTTTCTGGTGAGACATACACTTAAACACCAGGTGAAGATTATTCCTGCCTTCAGGTGTCCTCCTCCAACACTTAGACATTTACTACAAAGCTTTGTGAGCCAGAAAAGTGAAGCAGTGAGGCCACACTCGGCATCAAATCCAGATCATTGATTGACACATGTGAGTCAACACTTTCTGTGTTTTGGTTCAGCAAGCTGCTGCAAAATCTTGTTATAGCCCGAGAGAGTGTCTGTCAACCAATAAAAAACACAACACTCGCTGTTTGAGGGTTGTTTTCCCCATATTTGACAGAGCAGGATGTTTGTTTCGCAATATCTTCTTGACTTAAATCTGCATGCAAAGCACAAAAATAAGGCGGACAGTCTTCTCATCTCATTTTTGACTGTTTCTTGAAGAAGAAATATGATAAAAATTGCATCTCAGTAAATTGGAAGTTTTAAGGTAAACCAGCAAGTCAACAAGGCTTGTTTGCAAACTGCAAAAAAATGTTTGAGGAGAGTGAGACAGGCCATTTGAGGATCATGGCACACATTTGTAGATTATCTTCTGTGGGGTACAACTGATAAAGTCAATTGAAAGCTTCACAATGATTGTGGTTTACATTTGTG
>NW_024616361.1:0-1445 GCF_008729295.1 Plectropomus leopardus
TGTCTTTGTTTTTCTTGGGTACAGGAACCATTGGTGCACACCACTCTGTCGGCTCTTTGATAGGTTGAATTACTCCAGTCTTTACCATGCGGTCTAGCTCCTGTTTAACTTTTGATAGCATGGGCACTGACACACGTCTGGCAGTTGACACACTGTAGGGGACTGAAGTTTGTTCACTGTTTTCTGTAGTTTTGGCTTATTCTGTAGCTCATTAAATGTCTCCTCTGGTATGACACTTGTATCTGCTCCTGAATCGAGCAGATACAAGTGTAGATTTCAGTACCTTGTATTGGCAGCTTCACTGTCCATGCATTGCTTGAATCCTCCACATCTGTGATGTCTCCAAGGAAATGTACTTGGCTCCTTGCACTTTCCTTTTTAGGTGCAGTTACTTTGTTAACCACACGGGAGTGACAAACGACTGCAAAATGTCCCAGTTTCTTGCAGTTGTGGCATTCTGCATTACTTGCTGGACACTTGTCCTCTTTAACATGCACACGACCACATCTATAACATTTGTGTCCTTTGTTTATATGCTGTGCTTGTTTCACTTTGGCCCCTTTGTTGTATCCATGACCATTATTGTGGCTCTGTTGATCTCTGTTAGCATTAGACCGTTGCTCACTGACGTGCTGTTTAACTTGCTCTGACTGTCACACTAGCTCTACCACTTTATTGAGCGTCAAGTTAGACATCAGTTGTAGCTTTTCTGATAGCCTTTTGTCTAATATCCCAATGACCAACCTGTAACGGATACTTTCATCCTTGGCATCAGCAAATGTGCAGGTGTCTGCTAACTCATGCAGGCTCCTGATGTGTTCCTCCGCCGTTTCCCCTGGATGTTGAACGCGCTGATGGAAACGAGCTCACTCGTAAATAGTATTCACTTTTGGCACAAAGTAGTCCAGTTTCTCCATTAGTCTCATAATCATTCTGATCATCCTCATCTGAAAACGTGAAAGTCTTATAAACTTGCTTGGTCTCCTTCCCTAGCGAGTAGAGCAGTGTACAGACCTGTACTTCTGCATCTTCTTTATTGAGCTTCGTTGCTATCCTGTAGTGATGAAATCGCTGGCGCCACTCCAGCCATTGTTCTGGCCTGGAGAAGTCAAAACTCTCCGAAGGTGGGAACTTCTGACACCATGTCGTGTTATGTAGAAATATCATCAGCTCGCGGTATCTGTCTTTGTTGGCTTTATTGACATGAGTTACAACATAACACTGGACTGAGACTAACTGGACTGTACACAAACTGCTTCTGCCGCATAATCCAACTACCCACAGACTTCTTCCTGTCCTATCACTACCCTTGTTTACGTCACTTGCGTATCCTTACATATAAAATAGTACAATTACAATACAGCTATAACAAGTCAAAAAATGTTAAAATTTAAAACGTGTCTTTGTTTTTCTTGGGTACAGGAACCATTGGTGCACACCACTCT
>NW_024616362.1:0-5465 GCF_008729295.1 Plectropomus leopardus
TATATTTTTTTAACCCTCAAAAACATGGGAAAAAGGCATCAGGCAACGCAGCAAAAAATGTTCCACAAAATTGCAAGAAATTACTAAAAAGGTAACTGAGAAAATGAACCGAAAAGAAAATTGTCACAAAGTAGGAAATAAAAAAAAGGTCTATATTCATAATCATTATAATTACTTAAAACCAAGTTACAGAAAAGAAACAAAACATATTTTAACATTTTCTGCACTTTTTCCAGAACATTTTCTTGTTTGTTTTTTTACTTCTTTCATTTGTGCTAATTCTCAGGTAATTTTCTTGAACCTTTTACTAATATTTAGCTTCTTTTGAGGCCATGTGTTGTTAAGTTGCTCGTTGCCTCCTCCCCATATTTTTGAAAGAAATCGCACTAATTTGCTCTGGTTTCAGAGAGATTCATTCTAATTTCAGTCATTCCTGTATCCGAGTTTATGTAACTGAAAGAAAAGTTTTGCCAGATTGGCACGCAGGGAGGGATTTATCTTTGGAAATTCATTGGAGCATTTATAAACTTGCAGGGCAGTAAATAATGCAGACCTGCAGTCACTTATTTATTCTGTTTTATTTTCAGTAACAAGAACTTTTCTGCCTTCCCTCAGACTTTGTGTGCCATGTAGTCGAGCTCAATATATCACAGTTTTATGGAAAATTCTCTTTAACCCCATAACTTATATTTTGTTATAATGAGTGACATTGCTCTGTTGCAAATAAATATCTAATGAAATATATTTTTCTGTGTTTGCATATTGATTTATTGATTTTCATGAAGTACAAAGTTGATCTGAAAACAAATGAAATCAATTTGGCAGAACTCAGAAATATGATGTAACTTAAAAGTGACACTTCACCCACAAAATGACTTTTCGTAAATCACTTTTTGTCATGCTGTGTTACCTTTTAGTCATGAAGTAAACTTTGTCCTGCACGCCTCTACAAAAAAAAAAAAACAGAAAACACACTGATTTACTGATTGATCAGAGGCCGTTTAACAACTGCAAAACTACATCAAAACATTCTTTTACAAACTCACAACTCTGCAGTTAAATCCAAGTCTCATTTATTCAGACGTATGCTCACTTAGTTCAAAAATATAGTATTAGAGTCCAGCTATGAGGAGAGTGTAGATAAATTTCACTTTTAGGTGAAGTGTTATTTAGGTTACAGTTATAAACTGTAGGATTTAGTCTAAATGCATGTGTTGGGGAAGCACTGAGCATACGACCGGACAAATGACACTCTATAACATAAAACATTTTAGTTCACTGATATTTAAAAAAAAAAAAAAACAACCAAAAAACAAGACTTAAGAAAAATACGAAAACAAACAAAATTGTATACTTACATGACTAAAATAAACTAAAATATATACAGGATAGGTCAATTTGGTCAAATTTGTCAACCCAATGAGCGTGAGGAGGCACTGATGCCTAATTTTGAAGCCGGGATGTGAACATGACTGAGTCACTTGCCTTCACAAAGTATTGTTTGTTGTTTTACAAACATATCATCATATTCTCCATCATATTAAATCTTGCCCTTGACAAATATCATCGTATTTAAAAAAAAAAAAAAAACACGATCTGAACTGAAACGAAAAAATCCACTCTGGAACGTGAAACTAATTAAAAACAAATAAAAAATAAATTGTAATTTAAGAAAAATATCAAACTAGAATGTCCCTGTCTCCAGATAGGGCCGTTGCGTTTTTGCATTGTCAAGCTGACCGCTGTGGTGTTCCTGCACGTTTTGCACACAGGAGAAGATTTAATTCTGCAACCTCACTGCTCAAGGCCCCTAAATCCCTGCAAGATTTAGGGCCATGTGTTTTCGTTACCTTCAACGAGCCGTTCCTGTCTACAGTGGAAGCGGGTCCTCGTCCTCAGAGGTCGCTGTGTTGCACCGCCATGTTTCTGCAGCAGCCCAGAATGCACACACCAAACACTGGCTCTAGATAGGGACATAAGCGCTTTTGTTAAGGTCAAACTTTACTGTCAAACTGCTTAATTCAGTGTTTTTACCAGTTTCACCTGGTCCGTTTATTTTAGAGATGAAGGTACCTCAGCGGATAATTGGGCTCCCGGTAAAAACCTCCTGAACAATGAACACTGAAGGAATTTTAACAGGGAGAAGTTGACACTGATCAACAAATATTTCACTTGAAATGCTTTTTATTCCAGTGTCCTTTGGTGCAGAAGATTTGGTCTCAGACGCAACACAAGAAATCAAAAACACGAACAAGCATTAATCTAACATAAGGCAATGTTTCTGAGTGACATTTAGTTCTAAGACCAGTGTCGACGATTTCACATTTAACCCTTTGAAACCTGGGTCACTTTTTTTGTGCTGCATTCAGACGCCTTTCACAGGTACCTTTGACCCCCGAGCAAATTGGTTTGATTTCTTTCAAAAACATGAGGGAGCAAAGAGCAAGTTTGTAAGAAATGTCCTGCAAACTGCAAGAAATCAGCAGATTTAGAAAATGACTTACTAAAAAGTTTACTTATTTTGTAATAATAATTCTATATTTGCTGTAATTTCTTTTCAGGCCATTTCCTTGTTGTTGTTTTTTACTTTCATATTTTTGTTGTTGTTTTATGCTCATTTTTTAGGTAATTTTCTTGTACTTTTAAAATTTCTTGCTAATTTCTGGGTCATTTCTTTAAGTTGCTCTTCGCATTCTTCCCATGATTTTTAAAGAAATCAAGCTAGTTTTCCCAGGTTTCATAGAGTTAAGGTATTACACTGAATTAAAACCATCAGAGGGCTGTATTGTCTTAATGTCAGTTAGTATCAATAATTGCCTAAATTCAAGCAAACAGTTATAATTTTACAGTGATATTGCAATGGGGAAATGAGGACTGAATGTAAAACAATTTTTAAACGGTACAAACAGTGTGTTAGCTCCAACAGAAACTGATAAACAAATACAAATTCAAAGTCCTACCCACGTCCCCACCAATAAAACTAGTGCTAAGAGTTCGACAGATTATCGGCTAGGTGGATTATCAGGGCCAATATTTGGCATTTGGTCCACATCCAATCTTTACATAATAAATATAGTTTTTCAGCGTTTGTTTTTTCTTAGTGTTGTTTTGTGCTAATTTTCAGGTAACTTTCTTGTAATTTCTATTAATTTCTTGCTCATTTCTGAGTCATTTCTTTAAGTTGTTCATTGCATTCTTCACATGATTTTCAAAGAAATTAGGCCAGTTTTACCAGGTTTCAAAGAGTTTTAGCATTTCGTTGAATTAAAAGCATCAGAGGGCTGTAATGTCTTAATGTCAGTTAGTATCAATAATTGCCTCGACTCAAGCAAACAGTTATAATTTTACAGTGACACAGAAGGGAAATGAGGACTGAAATTGAGACAGTTTCAAACAGTATAAACAGTGTTAGCTCCAACAGAAACTGGTAAACGAATGCAAATTCAAAGTCCTACCCACATCCCCACCAATAAAACTAGTGCTTCTACTAGGGGTCGACAGATCATCGGCCTGGCTGATTATCAGGGCCGATATTTGGTATTTTGCAGATTATCTGTTTCGCCACTTTATTTCAATGATTGGCAATACAATTAATTAATTAAAAAGTGCAGAGAAAGTGTCATCATAGGAAGAATGTTTACTTTACTATTTTCATCTATTTAATTATATTTTTATTTAAAACTTCACATGGCTGTAAAAAAAAGTTGCTGGGAACTTGCTGTGTATGATCACGGATGTTTCATTTTTGATTTAAACAAAGTTTTGCCTTGGAGCTTGTTATATTCCAAATTCTAAATACTGACAGAAAGATTTTTATTTTTTACTTCAAATGCAAATTGGTTCCAAATATATATTATTGGTCTCATTAAATACTAATTATTGGTATTACTGGCCCTGAAAAACCGACATCGGTCGACCCCTAGCTTCTACTTCAGTGCTTTGTGACTGAACACGTGCAGCCAGATCTCGTCCTCTGCTGTTAAATGTGTCCTCAGTCTTTTCACATGTTGGTGAATTTCCAGTTTCACCACTCAGATAAATCTGTCCCCACAGCCTCCTCAGATGGGCTCTGATCTGCGCTCATACTGGCTGTTTGTGAACGCAGTCCTGTTGATGCGGCTCAGAGGGTGACTGGCCTCCTCCTCCAGATTCGGGTACCGGCTCTGCTCAGGCTCCGGCCTCTCACTGGTGGGGCACCTGGTGATGAGAAACGCCCCTCCAACCAGCATCAGACCAAAGGAGATCCATCCGAGGTAGAGCGCAGGCCCCCAGTCTCTCCTCAGCAGCACAGCGCCCTCCAGTGGCTGACTGGTGTGGTGGCACGTCCAGGCTGTGGGAACCAGCAGCAGGATCCCAGACAAAACAAACAGAGCTCCAGAAAAGACTTTGATCTGGCCCCGCTTTGGGAACCAAATCGCCCCCGCTGCTCCAATCACCACAGCAAAAGCACCGGCTCCGATGGCCGCCATGATGAGGGCTCTCCACGTCCGAAAACTCCCAGAGAGAGACATGAGAGACTGGTAGAAGGAGCAGTGCAGGCTGCCATCGTGGGCCAGGTCCCAGTGATCCCACTGCAGCCACACCCCGTCCCAGTAGGCCGGCAGAGTGGCGGTGGTGTTGTCCAGGGTGCCGCTCACCGTCCACAGAGCCAGGCAGCGAGTCAGGACAGCACACAGCCACCCGGTGAGGGCCAGAGCGAGGGCCGCGAGCTCCAGCTGCTGCTCCATGACTCCTGCCTGCCTGCTCCTCCTCCTCAGGGCCCGACTGCCTAACCAGTAACAGCTGGCGGCGGGGTGGAGTGTGTGTTTTTTTTAGACGTGTGTGTGCATGTGTGAGGCAGAGACCTTTTGTGTAGGTGTGTGTGCGAGTGTGTTTTGCATGTCTGTTCAGAAAGAGGAAACCAGTTCTTTGGAATTTATGAAAAGAAGGCACGGCCTCGCTGCAGCTGGGCGGAGGAGGGAAATCCCTGTTTTCTCTGCCATGGTTTCAAAACAATCCCTTTCTCCCAGTTTCTACAGAGACCGAGAGACAAAGCTCCCACTGTGCTCCCATTAATCAGCCACTGTGTCGTGTCTCTGACGAAGAGTCAGATTTAAAGAGTTCCTACTGATAGTGACATTTAATGTTCCCACAGAAGCAGTGCAGCTACTAGGGAAGAGCTACAAAGTCACCTAATTTAACCAAATTCGAATGCAAAACCTTTCCACTGGCACATGTTTACTCTGCTGCTGGCACAAAGCTTACTCTGCCTGAGGGCCACTTTTGCAAAATGACAGGAGCCCAGGGGCCAGTCACAGCAGCCCCATACAGGTTTCTAAGATTTTAGGACATTTCTAGAATTTAAGAAAACTTCTAGGATTTTGGGATGTTTCCAGGACTTTAGATAGATTTTTGTAGGATTTTAGGTCATTTCCAGGATTTTTAGGGCATTTCTAGGATTGTAGGACATTTCTACAATTTTGGGA
>NW_024616363.1:0-6388 GCF_008729295.1 Plectropomus leopardus
ATGGCCTTGAGGGAGTTTCCTCAAATCTGGCACAAACGTCTGGCTCAAGAACTTATTAGATTTTAGTGGTCAAAGGTCAGAGTTCAAGGTCACTGTGACATCGTCTCTTTCATTCTTGTGAACACAATATCTCAAGATCACCTTGAGGGAAATTCTCCAAATTTGGCACAAACGTTCGAGTAGATTCAAGGAAGAACTGATCTGATTTTGGTGGATGCAAGGTCACAGTGTTCTTGCATCCATGTCATTTTTGTGAATGCAACATCTGAAGATGGCCTTGAGGGAGTTTCCTCAAATTTGGCACAAATGTCAGTTTGGACCCAAGAATGAACTGATTCAATTTTGGTGTTTGAAGGTCAAAGTTCAAGATCACTCTGACATTGTGCCGCTCGTTCTTCTGATTGCAAAATCTCAAGAACACCTTGAGGGAATTTCTTCAAATTTGGCACAAATGTTTGAGTAGATTCAAGGATGAACTGATTAGATTTTGGTGGATGCAAGGTCCCAGTGACCTGCGTGTTGTTCAGACTGTGATAACTGACTTAAACTCTTTTTTTCTGGGCGTAATTTTCACGCCCTCCTTGCAATGTCACCCTTGGCAGTCGTCTATGGCGAGCGCTGCTCATCATCAGTATCAGATGTCGAGGGATGTGACAAAGCGTCGGTATTTGACAACGTAAGAGTGAGATCAGGCTGTTAATAAAGTCATTAGTCACAGCTGCTAAATTCCTCATTAGAGCGTGATGCAGACGTGCTTTATTCCATGTTTCATAAGCCGATGTCAGAGAAGAGCTCTCGGTCATATTTCATCACCCACTAACTCTCTGCGGAGGTGTGCTTCTCAGTGAAGTGTGATCATGTGATTGGATTGTAAAAGAGCTGCTGGCTGTTTTAATCAGGCTCATGAGGAAATGAAGTGGCGCTGCGGGGCGGATTGGCGCCCCCCCCCCCGCTGTGGGAATGGATCTCGACAGGGATGGCGGGTAAACACAAATGTTCCTCGTCTCACGGGCAATTAGGCTCATCTAATTAAGAACTCCATCTACAGTGAAAATGAAATTTAATGAGCTCGAGATGCCTCAGGTCTGCCTACGTGACCGGTTTTACATCACTGTCAGCAGAGTGACTTCTTCAGAGACGGTGATGCAAAAAACAGTTGCACAATTCACTTCTCTGTTTACTGACACAGCGAATGTTTGCTCACCATACAGCTGATGATATCATCACCTGGGTCAAAGGTCACGGCCAGGGTGGGTCACGCACTAATATTGTCCCCCCACAGTGGCGCCCCCGTTTTTATAAACAAACAACATCTCCTTTTTTTCAGCTTGTGACAAAATCTCATCCTATTCAGGAGAATAATTCACGGCAGGATGTGCGAATGATAAATATTAATAATCACGGGGCCCGATGTTTTGAGAGCTGCAGATTCAGGACCAGAGAAACCCAAACACGCTTCGACAAATGCCAACATGACTGTGGGAAAATATTAGATATGACAGATTCAGGAAAAATAACGACTCTTGTGTGGGTGACCACAAAAAGGTTTTAGTTGCACACAACTAAATCTGACCACTTAATTATCTCTTTTATTGTTAAAATGACAATCAAAAGCAGTAACAGCTTTATCTTTATTTAGTATATGAGCCTCATTTTGTGAGATGGATCAGATGGTGGATGGCGAGACACCTTCACTGTTTGAGACCAAAAATTTAAAAAACTGGTTGTTTTCAAAGTTGCATTTCTAGCAGCTTTTTGGGCAACATGTTTTCGTTGTCGTTGCTGTTTTTTCAGCCTGTTCTCAATCTGAACTCGTTAAAAAGCGACGCTCTGTCAGTGCTTTTAGCGTAACGCTATAGTATTTTGGACGATATGCTATAGTACAGAGGAAGGTCCAGATACTAAAATTTCCTTCCAGCAAAGGTCTGAATCTCATAATGTCGATTGAATAAAATCAACAACGTACAATTCCATATCATTCAACAATAATTATTGTCAATTTTCAACAATTTTACAGACACATTATGGCACTTGTATGGAAAACAAATAGCTGCCTTTACATAAATAAAGTTAGTCCCTGCACAGTTAACTTAAGGCCTCCATTACAAGTAAAAGAAAACAGACCATATTTCTTTTGATGAAAATATATGCCTATTTTAGAAAAAGTGCAAACAGAGCTTTGAACAATCTGTTTTTTTCACATTTTTTCAACCTCCGTTCCTTTCCTAGCAGTTACTTGGCCACGGGTCCCGATAGGGTGAAGTTTTGGTCTGAATTTGGATCACGGCCCGCCAGTTGGTGATGCCTGGCTTGCAGGTATATGTGATAAATCAGTGTTATGGGCGCTTTTAATACCTCTGTGCATATTGGTCACGCGCAATGACAGGTGTTTTTTTGGAACAGGCTGCCGCACATTTTCGCACACTGGAGTGGGATGTCGGGCATGTCTGCGCTGGAGCCAGCTGTCGGACATGTCTGCGCGCTGGAGGGGGCTGTTGGATATGTCTCTGTGCTGGAGCCAGCTGTTGGACATGTCTGTGCTGGAGCAGGATGTTGGTCATGTCTGTGTGCTGGAGTGGGCCGTTGGACATGTCCGTGTTGGAGTGGGTTGTTGGACTGCAATGCAATTTTGGGCATGTCTGCACTGAGCGAGATGTTGGACATGTCCGTGCTGGAGGGGGCTGTTGGACATATCTGTGCGCTGGAGTGGGCTGTTGGACATTTCCACGCTGGAGCAGGCTAACGGACTTGTCTGCGCGCTGGAGTGGGTTGTCAGACATGTCTGCGCGCTGGAGTGGGTTGTCAGACATGTCTGCGCGCTGGAGCGGGCTGTTGGACATTTCCACGCTGGAGCGGGCTAACGGACATGTCCGCGCGCAGGAGGGGGTTGTTGGATATGTCCACGCTAAAGCAGGCTCTAGCACATTTCAGCGCTGGAGCTAGCTGTTGGACATATCTGTGAGTTGGAGGGGGCTGTTGGACATGTCTGTGCTGGAGCGGGCTGTCGGACATGTCCACGCTAAAGCAGGCTGTAGCACGTCTGTGCTGGAGCGGGCTGTCGGACATGTAGTATCATAACGAAAATTTCATGTTATTATCATAATTTTAATTAAGCTTATGTTTAAGCCATTATTTCCCTGTTCATGATCGTTTTATTTAATCCTGAATTGTGCAGTAATTTGAAAAGTCTGTTTAAATGTGAGAGCTGTTAAATTTACCTGAAGTTTGTTCAAGGTGGAGCTTTTAATTTTTATATAATGCTGGAAAGTTTAATAAATAATAATTAATTACCGCTGCTGTAACCATCTTCAAGATGATACCACAATTATCATCATAGATCATCAGACCGATTATTGATTGAATTAAGCACATTGTGCTGATAATAGGCCAACCTCCCCTGACTGCAGGACGCTTACCGTATTAACCGGAGAAGTGGCGCCCGTCAAAAAAAGAAAAAAAAAAACAAACCTCTTATTTTAAAGTTCTCATTCTTAAATTATATTACAACTTGGCCACGGGTCCGGATAATTTTTTCATGCTATTTTGGATGATACGCTGTAGTATGACTTTGCTTTTGATCACATAAAATATAACTTTCTTAAACTGGAAATTTCAGCGTCTACGCTTTGCCTCTTGTTCTGCTGAATGAGATTCTGTGATTTGATTGAAAACTCCAGAACAGTCGCATAATTTATATCTGAAATCTGTTATGATTTCTTTTTATTTCATCATATCACATATAGTCCTGTAGCTGCCTGAAAAGGTGAATGAAAGTTTTTTATGAATTTTGCATGTCAGCTTGCGTCTGTTTGTCCTGGTCTGGCCCCATGTGCGTACCTTTCTCTGTGCATTCAGCCGTGATTGTACGTACAGGATGCTGTAGAGAAGGAGCTCCACTTATGGATGGATGGAGCCTTCAGAAGTGTTCATCGTCTGAATAAGTCATGGAAAATACATATAAATATCCTCTCTGAGGTTTTTTTTCTGGTGTGAACTGTGTGGTATTAAAGATAGAAACTGCAAAGTAATCCTGGTTCGACACAAACTCGCAGAGCTGCTCTTTGTTTTGCAAAATCTCTGCGTTCTCACTCGCGGTTTTAAAGTCCTCCTGCAGGAGCGTCTCCTCCTCCTTCTCCTCCTCCGGTGCAGATGTTTATCACACACTCGCTGTTTTACACCAGTAAGATCTGCTCGAGGCTTCCATGTCTTATTGGGTTTGTGTGAGCCGAGAAATCCCCCGATCAACGGCCACGCAGCCGTCTGATGCTGACAGAAGTTGTCATGTGCGCAGCGTCAGTCAGGGCAGAATGAGGACACTCACTCGCAGCTGATCACACAGGCAAACAAACAAATGCGGCCGGGGGGGCGTGGAGACGCAGAGAGGAGCTGCAGCCGGCGGGGCGCCCGCACACTCTTTTGAAAAAGTTCTTTGCTCCTCGTTCCAAAACAGCACAAAGTCAGCAGAAGCCAGGGAAAGAGACGCCCCCTGTCCCCGTCAGGCCCGCAGGAAAAAAGGCTGAATGAACTTAAAGTGGACATCTGAGAGGCTCGCAGTGTCCCAAACTGCACAGCAGAGGAATCAGCTGCCAAGAGCCGGCTGGATGGACAGACAGGAGGACAGAGTGTGAGGGACAGACACGTGATGGAGTCGTTTGATTTTACAATAACAGCATCGTGTTAACAACACGACACACACGATTTCAGACTCACGCAAACCAACACAATCGTCAGAGTGAATGTTGGCGTTGTACGTGTCCGCAAACCACAGATCCGTGACATTTGTACCTCATATTTTAGCAGATACATTGAAACTTGATGTTTCTGTGGATTCTGCTTTCCGCTGCTTGGAGAAGATCATGTTTTGATTTGAAATATCTACTTTTCATGGTGCAGTTTTTGCAGAAAACGCAGTGATGACTCTGTGGTGGTAATAACTCAACAAGAAATGCAGCAGTGTCTCGGTTTAAGACAGCTGCTGTTCATGGCTTTATCCTGGCAGGGAATGCAGTGATTTCTCAGTCAAAAAACAACTGTTTTACGTCAATTTTGGGGCAGAAAATGCTGCGATATTTGCCACATTTTCTTCTGGGCTGATCCACTTTGACTTTTGTGGTTATTTTTCCACCTGTGTTTGTGCTGTGTGTGTGCAAACACACACAGCATAAACACAGGTGTTCTCTTGCTCTCGCAGTGCACCTTTGTGTGTGTCTGTGTGTGTGTTTGTGCGAATGATTGACTCGGCCACAGAAACGCTCCGTCATGCTCCCCTCCAAATCCTGCTGACGCGTTCCCTTTGAAACCGGAGTTCCTGTGTAATTCAGCATAAAATGAAAAGAAGTTGAATACGATCTGCAGCTCCGGGCTGCAGCGCTCAGACTCGGCTGGACCTCATTCAGCCGTGAAACAGACGCCTGATGAGGAAGCTGTCTCTTGTTTTAATGGGTCACTAATGACGACGGCACGAACAGGAAGAAAAAGAGAAGGAAGTCTTTGATATTTCCTCTTTCCTTCCTCCGCGGCGAAGGCGTCAGAGGTGAGGCTGTGCTCAGCCTGCCCGCTGTGTGGCTTTGGCAGCCACTCATCCCGCCTCGGCTCCTCCGGGAACGGTGGCGAGGTGGTGTAACAATATATGGAAGATATTTGGCCAGCTTCTGGAAAGGTCGGAGCACTTTGCCACAGAGAGGAGAGGTGACACAAGTGTCCCATTGACCTGCGGCGAGCTTTTCATTTCTGACGCCGCTTCGAAATGTGCATCAGTGTGGGAGAAAAAAACATGAAAGACGAGTTTCAACTTTAACCCTTTGAAACGTGAGCGAACAACCCGCTCATGTCCCTTTCACAAATACAAGAAGAAGGCTTTACAAGAAATGAACCAAAATGTTTTCAAGAAATGAGTTAATTAGTTACATCTTTTCTCGCGCTGCTTCCAAATCCCTCTCACACGTTTTTAAACCTTTGAACTCTGAACGAACAGGTGATGTTTCTTTTAAAAACCTTGGAAAAATCCAACTCTACAAAAGACGTAGATTTAAACAATTATTTTTAAAAAGCTGGGAAAAATGTCTAGGAAGAAAAAAAAAGATAGGGAAACGTATATTTATAATTGTCAGAATTAGAATTATTATCATTTTTAAGCTCCTTTTCCAGGTCATTTCCTCTTTTGATCAATAAATATGTTTATTATGTTTATTGTGTATATATGTTTATTTATGTTTTAAGACAAAATTTCAGGTAATTTTCTTGGACTTTTTTCTTTTTGGTCATTGCTTATTTTGTTGCTGATTGCCTCCTTCCTATGTTTAAAGAAATTGAGCCAATTTGCTCAGGTTTTAAAGGGTTAAAGTGATAAGAAAACTACCTGAAAATTTGCAAAAAAAAAAAAAGAAAA
>NW_024616364.1:0-2183 GCF_008729295.1 Plectropomus leopardus
CACACATATATATGTATGTATGTATGTATTATTATAATATTATATTATATATTATATATTATATTATATTTTTCTTTTTTAGCTTATCATAATTCATTTGAAGAAATCAATACTTTTCTATATATACATTTTGATACAGATCACTGACAACAGCACAGGCAGCTCTACACAGGAAGTCATTTGAGAAAAATTGAAAGTAAAAATATCTTCTTGTTGAAAAATAAAATAAATTACACTTTGACCCCAAACATGTAAGTCAGGGCGTTATCACCGCGACAGCGTGGACACATTTTTCCTATTCCAGCTCATGCTGTTGTGTTAAGCTGCTGCTGTTCTGTAAGAGGCACTCGGAGCAAAGATTTATAGCACAATAAAATGTCAGCAAACATCAGGTTGCCAAGAAACTGAGCCAAGGCTTCTGCAAAGGGGATCTATCACTCATATCTACCTTCCTCCAGTGGCGTCTCTTGATGGTGTCCCTGGTTATCATCATCACTGCCCAGAACTGGTTGATGGACTGCCTCAGACGCTTGTAGTACTTTCTAGAGGAAGAGAGAGGGCAGCAGCACACACGCACATAGAGCTGTAGTTAGCACATTACTCTCACACCTCATTTTAACCTGCTGGGTTAACCCTAACTGTGAGTTAACCGGTTTAGCAGCAAATGGAGTCTCTCCATCTCTCAGTCCAAGTAAGTGAATGTGGTAGCATCCAGAGATAACAAACTGGTAGCAGAGGCATTAAGGTATTGTACTTTGTTACTGCTTTAAGGCACAGTGCTTTATTTGAATTTTCCATTCCTTTTGACTCTACTTCTCCTAATGTTAGAGGGACATCTTGTCTCCAGTTATTAGAAACTTAGCCCTACATTTTAACATCCACTTTTAAGAAAAAAAAAATCTAACCAATTTGCTCAGAGTCCAAAGGTGTAAATACTTGGGAAAGTAGTCTCAACATAGCACAAAAAAGTGAAGGGGCTGAAGGGACAGTTCAATCCAAAGTCAAAAATACATATTTTTCCTGTTAACTGCAGTGCTGTTTGTTCATATAGATTTGTCTGGTGTGAGTTGCAGAGTGTTGGAGATAACAACCGTAGAAAATGTCTGTCTTCTTTTTAATATAAGCAAAGTAGATGGCATTCGGCTTGTGGTGCTCAAGGTACCGAAAAAATACATTTGAAAACTGAATGGTAATGTCTGTTTTCAGAAATCATGACTTGGTTACTCAAGATAATCCACAGAGCTTGTTGTGAGCAGTTTCAAGGAAGCACTCAGCTAGTTAATGTTACAATTCAGCTGTGGAGGAAACCAATAACATTTATATCTCCCCTAAGTGCAAACCTCTTGACAATGAGAGGATCAGAGATACTCAACTAAGGCCTGCACCCAAATCTGGACACCAACAGGATGCCAGGTGCCCCCCCAACCATTTTCTAATTTACAATAAAAATAGAATGTTTTTTTTTTTTTAAATATAACATAGCTTTTTTTACTTCTAGTACACATAAGGTTCCAGAGTGCATAACAGCATCAAAATAGAGCTTGTTTATCAAGACACATTGGAGGATCCCCTACACCCCCTGACAGGGTCCTAGCTAAGTTCCTCATGTCATAAAATCCTAGAAATGTCCTTAAATCCTACAAATGTTCTTAAATCCTAAAAATATCCTGAAATCGAAATGTCCTAAAATCCTAGAAATGTCCCAAAATCTTAGAAATGTCCTAAATTCCTAAAACATCCTAAAATCCTAGAAATGTCCTAATCTCATAGAATGTCCTAAAATCAGAAGAATGTCCTTTAATCTTAGAAATGTCCTAAAATCCTAGAAATGTCCCAAATCTTAGAAATATCCTAAAATCTTAAGAAACATCCTAAAATCCTAAAACGTCCTGTAATCCTAGAAATGTGCTCAAACCCGAGAAATGTCCTAAAATCTTAAATAAATTCTGTAATCCTAAAAATGTCCTAAATTTATAGCATGTCCTAAAATCGGAGTAATGTCCTGTTATCCCAGAAATGTCCTAAAATCTTTTAAACTTCCTATGATTCTAGAAATGTCCGTAAATCCTAGAAACAATCTCAAATCCTAGAAACACGTCCTACTGGTAGGAAGCCCTGGGGCAGACCCAGAACACGCTGGAGGGGTTACATATCTCGACTGGTCTGGGAACAGCTTGGGGTCC
>NW_024616365.1:0-1456 GCF_008729295.1 Plectropomus leopardus
TTGCAAAATAAAGCCACTCTACAATGAGATAAGGGAAGCCTGCAAGAGGAATTATCACCCAAGCCAGGAAATTGCAATAGATGAACGAATGGTTGCCTCAAAAGCGCGCACTGGTCTCAAACAGTACATGAAAAACAAGCCGACTCGTTGGGGATACAAGCTCTTTGTCCTTGCAGAATCCAAGAGTGGATACACCTGGGACTTTTTTGTGTATGAAGGGAAGATGCAGGGAAGCAGTGGCAAGGGGCTCAGTTATGAGTCTGTGATGGACCTCGTAGACACTCGGTTGCTGGGCACTGGCTACAAACTGTTTGTGGACAATTTTTACACAAGTCCAGCCCTTTTTCGCGACCTCCTTCAAATGAGGATCTGGGCATGTGGAACCATCCGCCCACATGTAATTGGATTTCCAAAGACCAAATTAAACACTCTAGACTCAAAATCCCTCCGCGGAAGCATGCGCTGGATCAGAAAAGACTCACTCCTGTTTGTCCAGTGGCGAGATACGAGGGATGTCTATATGTGTTCATCACTCCACACGGCCCATGCAGGTGATACAGTCTGCAGGAGGGTCAAGGGTGCAGATGGGCAGTGGGCAGTGAAGGAAATCTGTGTTCCTCCAGCTGTAAAGGATTACAACAGGTGCATACTATATATTCAGCCATGTTATAAACTTTTTCGTGTGCTTGGTATAATAATGTTTTGCCTAAACATTTTGTTTTTTCTGTCCATCCAGATGCATGGGAGGAGTGGA
Source organism: Plectropomus leopardus (assembly GCF_008729295.1). Classification (NCBI taxonomy): domain Eukaryota; kingdom Metazoa; phylum Chordata; class Actinopteri; order Perciformes; family Serranidae; genus Plectropomus; species Plectropomus leopardus. Next base: position 755 of record NW_024616365.1, read on the forward strand.
CCTCTCTGATGCTTTGATTGGGTACTACACAGTGCTACACAAGACGCAGAGATGGTACAAGACATTCTTCTACCACTTCATGGACATTGCCATTGTGAACGCCTACCTGCTTCATAAAGCAATTGCTTTGGTCAAGGGAGAAACACCAATGAATCAGAAGGCGTTCAGAGAGACCCTTGTGGAGGAGTTGGCTGAGGCGGGGTCCCCGTCCACACCTGTACCACCTCCTGCTCCGCGTAGACGAAGCCACTTACCGGTCTATATCAGCGGGCACAGCACTGAGGGTCGTCTGAGGTGCAAGCACTGTCAAATGAAGACACCAACAAAGTGCCGCACCTGTGATGTGCCGCTGTGCTTTGTACTGAAACGAAACTGTTACACAGACTGGCATGACCAAAATAACTTGTAGGGATTCCTCGTGTGTATATTTATATATACTGTATTTACATATATATATCCCTTCTTTTTCCATACATGCCTGTAGTTACAGGGGGGGGGGGGGGGGGGGGGGTGGAAGCTGGCGGAAGGCGGGGTCACCCTGGACAGGTCGCCAGACTATCGCAGGGCCGACATGTACAGACAGACAATCATTCACGCTTCCAGTCAAACCTAAGGGCAATTTAGAGTCACCAATCAACCTGAGCTGCAGGTCTGTGGACTGTGGGAGGAAGCCAGAGACCCCAGAGAGAACCCACACAGACA
>NW_024616366.1:0-1977 GCF_008729295.1 Plectropomus leopardus
TGTGTGTGTGTTTCCTTGAACGTGCCACATCACTGCCTGCCTGTAATCAGTAATTACCAGGATTGGCTGATGGATTCTGGTTATAATGAATGATTGATGACCCCTGAAAGAAAGCGGCCGTGCCATTTCTGTCCTCTGACAACATGACATTAGCACTGAATTGAAACCATTTAAGTAGAAAATGACTGGGCAGAGGCATGACTGAATAGCAGGTGAAAATGGACACATTTGCATTTGGCCCCTCTCTTTGAATGCTCTGTATATTCATTGCAAATCTTAACTCTCACTGCTGCAAACAGCTCAGAGCTGTTCATAGGAAAATCAACCCAGACTGACTTAAATGCTTCTGAAGTGCATTTCATTCACAAAACCAAAGGAAATGATAACACACTCATTTGTTTGTGCTATTTTCATCTGTGCAAACCAAAAAGTTATGTAAAAAAAAAAGTTTAAACTTTGATATCCATTTTTAGTGGTAACATTTATACAAACCTTTTACTCCTTAGTTCCTATTCAACCTAAAAAAAAAAAATTGAATTTTAGGTTGACTAAATTTGAGAAGCCCAGTCGAGATATTTTTTGTAATGATTTAACTTGTCTTCTCAAATTCCATCAACTTAGCCCAAACACTAGCTTTAGTTTCACATTAAATAACTTTCTTGTTCCCTTTTCAGTGTTTTTTTGATGAAAAGTGGATCTTTTTCGCTTAGTGATCTTAATTCACCGTAAAAAAAAAAAAAGTAATAAAATGAATAAAATAAATAAGTTGTTAGAACTTCAAAAAAATAGTGTGCAGGCTGCTTAAAAAATTTAAGTTGACTAAATTTGAGAAGACAAGTTGAATCATTACAAAATTACCTCAACTTGTTCTCTTAAATTCAGTCAACTTAAATATGTAAGGCCGCCTGGACACTAACTTTTTTAAGTTAAAACAAATGTTTTCCTTTATTTTTTCATTTAAGTTTTGGTGACAGGAGATAACAGACTTTTAAAAGCTAGTGTAAACTGAATTTGAGAAGACAAGTTGAATCATTACAAAATTACCTCAACTTGTCTTCTCAAATTCAGTCAACTTAAAACTTTAAGACAGCCTGAACACTAACTTTTCTAAATGAAAAGAAATAGCTTATTTTTACAGTGCTGCTACATATTCAAATGAACACATACTGGCCAGGAGGAGACTCAAATGAATTGAAAAGAGATGCAAAACAACCACAAAGAGACAAAATTACCAAAAAAAGACAATTACCTTACAGAGACTCAAAACGACCACAAAGATTTACAAAATCAATAAGATGCATTGTAAAAATCAATGCCAAGCAACTATAAAAATAGTATGTCTTGTTGCTATGTAGGACAGGGGAAGGAGCCTTTTTTGGATATCTGTACCCAGGTGTGTCTGATGATCCGCCCCTGGATTTACAGATGTAATAACTCATTCAGATTACTTCTGTGATTCAGATTGATACGATGTATTTTATGATAGGCCATATAAAAAGTGAATGACACTGTGTCTGTATCCCTGTGAAAAGGCATGGAAGAACGGTTCATCAGCGCCACTTGTTCTGCAGTGAGTGGAGGCCTTTAAGTGTGGCGATTATAACGTTTACAACTTAGTGAAGCTCATGTGTGAAGTCCATGACTGCTGAACAAAAACTACATTCTGTGATTCACGCCCTTTGATGTGTGAGGCAGACATTACATGTGTGGTCAGGTTACAGGCACTTTGTGGTTTTGTTTGAGAACCAGACGCTTTTCATGGGCTAGTGGTGGGAATGAGGGGGGGGGGGGGGGGGGCAGCCTCCTTGAACTGTAGCAAACAGCTCTGAGCAACACATGGGTTTCATTGGAGATAGTGAACACAGCCCTGGCCCCATCCAGCAACTGAATCTGACATGCACAATAAATACAGATAGCTGTATTGTGTGCGTGTGTGTGTGTGTGACTGTATCAATTTATGTTTTAAACCGTGGGGAC
>NW_024616367.1:0-6436 GCF_008729295.1 Plectropomus leopardus
ATATTTGGAACTTTTGCTATAGCAGTATTATTACTACCTTGCAATACTTCCTGTTTACACAAGTGATTGTTCTGATTGAACAGTGCGATAATTGTTTCCTAGCAATCAATTCACACTGGGTCTTCACAGCAAAGACAGTCTTTCAATCTCAATGCAACAAGCCATTTTTGTAATTGACTAGTTTGAAAGTAGCTTGTAGTTATTGAGAGCTCAGGACTCAGCTGGTTGCCGGTCCTGATCAACACACACATGTCCCTAAATTAGTCCGCACTTATCATTCAGGGTTCTATCACAAATATAGTGCATAGTACAAATCATGAGGCACTGGACTTACTGCAAATTTCAGAGGATTGGATTCCTCGAGTCCGGTGAACTGGAAATTTTTCAGGTCGGGGAAGTCCCCGGTGGCCCCGCTGCTCCTGGGTGCAAACCTCTTGTACTGCTTATGCTGGGTGTCAGGGTCCACGTGGAGGGCGTAGTCGCTCATGCTGTTGCACACACCATCCAGGAGCTCACTGAGGTGAGTCTCTGAGCGAGCCAGAGGTACCTGTCCACACAACCGAGAGAGAGGGGGGAGACATGGAGAGCAGACGTTGAGCTGTTTGGTGATGTCCTGGGTTCTTGGATTTTTCAGATGACACTCCTTTTATTTCAGTCAAACACACGCCTCTGAAAGTTGGATAAACACGTAGATCAAGCTGGAAATATGTCCAAAAATATTAAAAATACACTTCAAATACAAGAGATGGCACCTGTGTCGCTGCCATGGCAACCAAATAACACAAACGGTTAACAAAAACTCTTTAGACAGTCCCCAGAGTGTGCTGCCCCGGTGTCAGCTGTGTTACACCACAGGGCTCTGTGGGGGTCAGCGAGGTGACCTCTTGTTTCCGCCGTGTTTTCTCCATCCTCACTAACAAACCTCACCCTCCAACTCTGACTTTTAACCTGCGCACATACCCTCCCCACCTCTTCGTCCAAACGCCACCGTCCTCTTCCGCTCCCCCTTTTTTTGAGGACAAAACAGCGAGGCGGCGGTGTCTAGACGGGTCAAGACAGGTGCAGCTCCTCGCTTTGCTATCCCCGGAAGGAGATTGGGTGACAGAGGTGACGCCCGGGCTATGAGGGGGCAAGGATGGGGCGGTGAAAAGGCCGAAAAGGGAGGGGGGGGGTCGCTCTTTACACCTCCAAGCTGGTTGGAAAAAGTCAAAGGGAGGGTTCCTGAGAAGGGTGGGGTCAGTGGAAGCAGGAGGCCGCAACAGAAGCCAAGTGCAGGGTAAACAGCTCATTTTCTCAGCCCCTGCCACTTCTACTGCCTTTTTTTTAGGCCTATTCATCCCCGCGCCATCCTCCGATGATCAAAGGAGGAAATCTTCCTTGTCTTCTGTGGTCAAAAGGTGGTAGGGTGGATGTGGGGGGAGGGCTGTGGGGCACAGAGAGGAAGAGGGGAGGGTTGGAGGGCATCTCGTCGATGAGCTGGATTTTGTAACAATGTAGATATATTATTCCTTGACCCCCTTTTGTCTCTTTTCAGAATTGGCTGTGTTCCCTTCCGGGCCAAGCCCACTGATTACATTATACACACACACGCACGCACGCACGCACGCACGCGCACACACACACACACAGGGCATTTTGTCTAACCCTTATATCTTTGTGAGGACCCTCATTAAAATAATGCCTACCCTCGCCCCTTATCCTAACCATAATCATCCTGACTAAATGCCTAACCCTAACTTTAACTGCAACCAGAACCCTAAAACCAAGTGTTAACCCTCAAACAGTCCTTTGAAGAAGTGAGGACCAGTCAAAATGTCCTCACCTTCCAAAGCTGTACTCATGTTCAAAAAATGTCCTCACTCTGCTGCAAAAATACTTATTTTGGTCCTCACTATGTAGCATGTACAAGTATTGACACACACACACACACACACACACACACACACACACACACACACACACACACACACACACACACACACACACTCACTCCGGGATGTCACAAAGTGACAAAGGGCCTCTCCGCCATCTGTTTATGACCAAATCCTTCGTTTGCGTTCTCCGTTTTTTTCCTGCCTCTTTCTCTGCTCAACAAGCGCCTTCCTCATACTAAAATATGAGTCGAACCAACTGCTAATCCCTCTGTCTCTCACGTCCACCCCACCTCTTTAACTTCTGATTCATTCAGCAGAAAGATCCCTTGAGCTTGACAACGCTGTTGTGCCAAGGAGGAAGGAAGTTGGCCGGTCAACAGAATGTGTTACAGCACGGGGCCAAAGGTTGGAGGGCGAGCGCCGAGGGATGTAGGTCACGCAGGCCAATGACGATGAGGTTCACCTATCAATCAAAATCTGCTCGTGATGACTTTGACACCAGTGGCCACATTTTAGCCACTGAAGGAGTGAAATTAGTGAGTCCAGCATATTTGTGGGACAGATATGTGTGACTGTTTTCATTTCCCACTGGTGTTGACATTACCTTCTCATTCAATTCAGTTATTAAGATGATGCCAAAATTGTACTGATTGTCTTCACTTTTCTGACCAACAGATCAAAAACCAAAATACATTCAGTTTCCTATCGTAAGAGAAGCACATTTGAGAACCACATTTTTTCTCTTTTTTTGCACCAAAAGTTACTTTAACAATGAGCTTCTATCAAACTGTTAACCCTTTGAAACTTGGAGTGACATCCCTTTGATGGACATTTTTCATAAATATTTAAACCTTTGAACCATTAGCAAATGAGTGCAATTATCTTTAAAAAGAAAAAAAAAGAGAAAAAAGAGGAAATGAGCAACTTGGAAAGAAATGTTCCAGAAATTGCAAGTGATTAGTAGATATTTAAAAAAGTATTTATTTTTTTTAAACAAGGGGGAAATGTCTAGGGATAAAAATAGAAAAGCTAGGGAAAATATACATTTTAAGCACTCTTCCCAGGTCATTTCTTTGTTTTGTTTGTTGCCATTTTACTGTCTTTATACTCATTATTTTTTTTGTATTTATACTCATTATACATACATTTTTATTATTATTATTATTTTACAAATTTCTTGCTGATTTTTGTCTACTTTCTTCTTTCATTGTTCATTGCCTTTCTTCCCATGTATTTGAAAGAAACTGAGCTAATTTTGCATAGATTTCAAAGGGTTAATTTCCTGTCAACGGACTGCAAACTGTTCATTGCTTTCAGCCCCATTGTACGGTCTTCATCATTAGGTGGATGTTTGCTCATTGGTTACAGAGGTGGCGTTTTAACATTTCCACTTTTAAATAAATGTTATTATCATTGTCTTTTTTGTCTAACATGTTTCAATGATCAAGAAATGTCCTTGACGTTGTGATATTCTGCCAACAACTATTTAACAATGCTTTTCTTCAATGTGTATATTTAATTTGAATCACTCTATTCTGCTGTATTACGGATGTCCTGGGCATATAGTTTGTTTGGCCATCCCTTTGACTTATAATTTATGTTTGTTAGGGGACAGATCTCAAATATACAAATAAATGCATTTTCAGTTATTATGGCAGGTATGGTTATAGCCTCAAAATTTATTTTAAGGTTTTTTTTAGCTAAAATGACAAATGTGAAAGTTTGGGAAAATGCAATAGAAGAGATAGCATTTTTACACTAGTCTGAAAATGGAAGACTTGAAATTTTATTGAATAAAAGTGTATAAGTACATATGAAAAACAAAGTATGAAGTAATGTATGAAGTACTTAAGTACGATTTTGAGGCACTTGTGCTTTACTTGAGTCTCTTCTTTTCATGCCACTTAATACTTTTCATTACATTTCAGAGGGAAATACTGAACGTTTTACTTCACTAGAATTATATGAAAGCTTGTATTATTTTACAAATTACGATTTTTGCATCAAAAACATAGTTTTTGTTTAAAAAATTATGCTTTGTAGTATATTAACAATTATAAAGGACCATTTACAAGTACAGCTGCACCGATTAGTTGATTAATCACTATTCTTTATTCTATTCAACTTTTCTTGTTTAACATTTAAGTCATTTTCTGATTTATTTTGAATAATTTTCAGTTTTGGGGGGTTGTTTGATTTCTTCAGAAAAGATTTTTCTACATTGGGTACTTTTACTTTTATACTTTATGTTAACATTCGTAATTATACTTACGTACTTTTACTTAAGTAAATATACTTTATAATATAAAGTAAGAAAGTAAATAATACTTTCAATGCAGGCTTTTTACTTGTAACAGAGTATTTTCATAGTGTGGTATAAGTACTATTACTTAAGTTAAATAGATGTACACCTCCTCCACCCTCTGCTTACAGTAATGTGTATCCCTGTAAAAATATTCCCATTACAAATGACTGTTGGTTGTTAATCAAATTGTTTATGAGTGATAACCAGAAAAAAATACTTGTTATACACCAAAAGTAAAAAGGTTTTCATATTATTATGATATATCATATGATTTTTATTACTGGTGAATCTTTATGTAAGTGTCATTTATATGTTGCAGGTGGCCAAGCTAATTTGCAATATTTTTTATATGCCGAAACAATGCATCATTGCATTGCATCATTTGGAATAAGACAGCTGTCAGGTAAATATATTAATGAGGTGTAAATTACAATGTGTGCCTTATTTGCAGATCACATCTTGGGTTATATTCTTGTTTTCTGGAATCGTATGATCATCAAACTATATGAGAACTGTGGAACATCACATAACTGCTCAATTTAGTCTTTTCTCATCATATATATGAATTTAATAAAACCAAGTTTGAAATTTAAACTCAAAACTAAATTCTCAATCTCATCCAACCCCATAAAAAAAAGGACGACTCCCCCCCCGCCCGACAATAAAACCACGTCGGTCCATCTCAGCCCGTGCTTGGGTCTGAGTCTTTATCATGCCATGCTACAAAATGGTTTGGAATTAAACCCCTTCCTTGCCAGTCGGAGCCGTGTGAAAGGGAGCTGTCAGTCACAGTGTTGTTTGAAGAATGGGGCTGGGGGGCGGCGGCGGTGGCGGGGGGAAGAGACCGGTCGGGCCAGAGAATAGGCTTCTCAGGGATGCTATCCTCCATTCAATTCCCATTGGACAGGGAGCCATTATTGCACCGCTGTGGACAGGGGCCTTTCAATTTCATTGTCCTGGTGATATGGGCCAATGAAGACCCATAAATTAATAATAATAATGATATTGTCATCAAAGCGGCGGGTGGAAGGAGAAGCTGAAATGACATTTTGACCATTATGCCATTTAAAGTATGGATTAGTCAAGAAGAATGTCAGCGATAAAGGTTTGATGATGGTAATAATAATAATAATGATAATATCACTTCATGCTGACAAGAGAGAAATATTGAGGCGATTCGTAATTAGCCGGCAATTCTGACTGTACATGATGAGCATTAAATCATAGCCTGGAGCTGCTTAACATGTGCAATTTAGAAGAGGATGGAGAACAGGTGATGCCTGGCAGTGCTTCAGAGCAATAGAGCAACACTTTGCAAAATGAGCTTAGTTGCTTTTTGATGTGAGTCCAACAAGAAGATCAATATCACCCAGAGTCAGGGCGTGGTTAGCTTAGCTTAGCATGAAGACTTAAAGCAACGACTCGGTCAAAAGAGGGAAAAAACTGTAGTATTTGGAGGAGTTATCACTCAAAAAGGTAATTCAGGGACCCTGTCACCAACGCCTAATTATACGCAAGGTTGCAGGATAAAAATTCAAATTTATTGATCTAGATAAACCTTTTTTGACATAATAATGCTGATAGTTTCATCAACTTAACATTTTGTGAAATGTACTCTCAAATGTATGTGTCAATTGATTTTAAACAAAATTGAACAGTAGAAAGAAAGGCCTATAATTTAACTTAAAGTCTATTGCCATTAACACTTAAAATGCCTGGACAAGATCAGACAGTTCAGACTGTTATAGGGACCTACATGCAAATAACTATGACACAAAGGACAATTCTTACTTTCTTACTTAAGAACTTGTGTTTTGCCTTCAATTCTTAAGTCAGTGCTACTTAAAAATGCCTTTGATTATAGAGAAGATAATTCCTCTAACTCAATGCGGTGCGCTCGTTGCATGTGATTTCGTTACAAGTTGTCATCACTCAAAAAGATTGATGCAAATGTGTTTATTTGTTTTGCTGAGCCAAATAGGCATTGGAACTAGTGGGAAGTCAGTGTGGGATCATGTCCTTGCAGCAGTGTGATCCTCTGCACACCGTCCACAGGGTTTCTTCCGTTTAGGAGTTAGATTTAAGACTTTTTTAACACCCGGAAATAAAATTAAGACCATCTCTTTACAATAATCTTAATTGAAGAGAAAGAAAACATAAACCCACATCAATTACTTTTGCCTAATTTTCTCCCAAATATTTATTGTAACAAAAATATACAAATTGATAAAAAATTGAAAAATTATTGAAAAAAAAA
>NW_024616368.1:0-1950 GCF_008729295.1 Plectropomus leopardus
TTGGGGTGATTTTTTTATGATTAGTTTTTATTTAGTGATTTTGTTTTCTTTTGAAGTTCTTTCTGTTTTATTTTTTGGTGACTTTTTCTTAAAAAATGGTGATTTTTAAATTATATTGGCAATTTTATAATTTTTTGGTCATTTAATTTCTTTGAAAACATTTTATTTCTTTGAAAACATTTTATTTCTTTGAAAACATTTTATCTCTTTGAAAATGTTTGGCGATATTTTTCTTTTAGACATTTTTAGTGATTTATAAAATGTTTGGCATTTTACTTTTTCTTAAAAACTTGTTAGTAATTTAAAAAAATGTGACTGTCTATAAAACCATTTTTTAAAAGATTATTTTTCTCTACAAACATTTGGAGGGTTTTTTTTTCCTTTCAAACTTTTTGCTGAGTTTTAAAGACAATAAGCTTAACAAACCTTCAGGCTGCAAAAACATCAGAAACTGTCACTTCATGTGGACCGATCCGCCTCCTCTGGTAAATAAAGAACAGTCCCTTAGGCCTCTTCTTTTGACTCACTGAGTTAAAGTATCAGCAGTAAAAGTACACGAGTATTCTCAGCTTCTAAATTTAGACTCAAACATTTTAGAGGAGAATTTTTCTTGTTTTAAAACACAGATTTTTTTAAAACAAAAAATTGAAATATACTCTAGTGTTTCCTGAGGTCGTTTCCTCCGGCTGTCTGTCCTCACCGGAAAACTTTTACTTCTATAATAACAGACTTTGTTATTTTTGCCAAAAAGAGATGAGAGATAAATAAACCGTGTAAATATTCTTTATGAGTTTCTACACAGAGCGACAGGTCAGAAATATAAAAATATAACACTGGATAAACATCAGATTTAAACACGAGCGTATAAAACTGTATAGAAACGGCAGAATCTGCTTCCCTTCAGGTGGATTTATACGTTAACGTTCACACGGAGCCAAACGTCGGGTTGGAAAAGTTCCCGTTGGCGTCGTCGTTCTCAGCGAAGTCTTCGGGGTCGAGATCGGCCTCGAACATCCGCTGCAGCAGCGCGTCCACCGTCCGATATCCTGACGGGAGACACGAACCAGCAGGATTACCGAAACTGATCATCAAAATCAAAATCAAAATCAAAATCAAAATCAAAATCAATACTCTGATCAAACACACTGCCAATGTTTCCCCTGACTGAGTGTTTAATGAAGGGTTTTATATATAAAGAGGTTTTATATATAAAGAGGTTTTATATATAAAGAGGTTTTATACGTGAAGAGGGTTTATATGCCGAGTCTGGGGGCCAGTTCTGAAAAACGGCAGCAGGCCAGGGGCCCCAAACATGTTTGAGATTTGAGGACATCTCTATGATTTTGGGAAATTTCTGGGATTGTAGCACATTTCCTGAAAATGATTTTAAGATTTATTTTTTTTTATATTCAGAAGTTTCTAGGACTTTAGGACATTTGTAAATTTTGGGACATTTTTAAGATTTAAGGACATTACTGGGATTTTCGGACGTTCCTAAAATTTTAGGACATTTTTTGACACTTCTCAGATTTTTGGATGTTATCGGAATATAAGACGTTTCTAAGATTTTTCATTTCTTGAATTTTAGAACATTTCTAAGATTTGAAAACTACACATTTTAGATTTGAACTTATTTCTGGTTGAGCGGATCTGCAGGATTCTCTTGAAAAAAAAGTAAAAATCTTGTCAGTTTTTAGGATTCGATCAGCTGTAAAACTGTTTCGGCGTTTCGAGCGTTCACACCAACTTCTTACTTTTTGAGGCGATTTTAAACATCAGGCCGGGTTTGCTGCTCGCTGATTGGCCGGTTCCCTGGTCACTGTCCATGGTTTCCATGGCGTTCACCAAGTTGTCCTCCAGCTTCTCTCTGATGGACAAAACAACACAAACCAGGTTTACTGAGCAGCACACACACACACACACACACACACACACACACACACACACACA
>NW_024616369.1:0-3710 GCF_008729295.1 Plectropomus leopardus
TTAAGTATCTTTGTGAACACAAAAAAGGACAAATTGCATCTCTAAGCTATTAGGTGATATTATAACCCAGACAGATTTTACTTACTGGGTTTTTCCAAGTGTTTTAGTGAACACAGATTTTCTACTGTATGTTGTTATCTTAGTGGGAGGAATAACACCTCTAATAAGCTGGAGACGTGCACTGAAATACGGTGTCAGTTGCAGCGCACAGCTGACACACGTTCATCAGGAAGATTTACATGTATTTCTTTATCATTTCCATACAGCACATGCATTGGCCTCTCTCTTTGTGCCACTCATGTTGTAACGTGCAGAAGGCGTGCATCCTGGCTGCTGCTTTGTGTGACTGTCAGAGAGGCAGAGGCCGCTACATTCAACTACAGATTGTCACAACACTCACACACGTTTCACACATCTCTAATTCAAAATAAAAGTATGCTATTCATTTAAGGAAGAATCTGAATACAGAATCTAAGAGCTTTTCAGAATCACATTGTTTGTGTACACTTGCATACACAAGACTTTTTTTGCAGTGCCCTCAATGTAACAACAAAAATGAAATGTCAGCTCTACATGCAACAAAAAGTATTTTCTAGATATTGTTATGTTCCCCCAAAAAACAAAATCTCAAGGACATGGGTCGTAGTTTGGGAGACAAACAAAACAATGTGTAGAGGGTACAAGAGGGTGAAGGCAAAATGGGGCCCTTTGGTTTCTAAAAGGTGGCGTGGGAATAAAACCCCTCACAGCTACCCACTGATTCTATCAAACTGATAGACAAACCAAAGAACTGGTCCCAAAACAGGAAGTGAGAGTCACTGATCGGGGGGAAGAAAATGTAGGCCCAAAAGAAGAATCATACTTTCAACATGCACTCAACTCAGATTTCAACCCAAAACAAAAAAAAAACAAACATTCATCAACTGAAGGTGATGAATCTCTATAGACACACAACCAACTGAGCACTCAGCCTCCCGATATAACCTCCCAGCCAGGTCGATTACTGCAGCTAAGGGAGAACATCACAGCTGCACCCAGTAGCTCCTGATTAGCAAGGAGACCTGGGACTTTTTGGATCTCTGTGGATATCCGGCCAGAACAATATAAACAAAGGTGGCACTTTTTTTCACAATTTTCATTCAGCTTTTGCCCCTGTGAGCCAGAAAAGAGCTGCCTGTACTCTGCCCAGTCTGCTCTGAGGGCTGGCGGTCAAATCTTACATACAGTGCTCAGCATAAATGAGTACACCCTAACAGATTTTCAAAGAACACATATCTCTCCTTAGAATAAATACCATCTATGAGATCCTATACACTAAAATATTCGCACTACTCTGGCTTATTGGTTTTAAATGAAATTACTCAGCAACAAAATTCAATTTGGAACTTTTCTAACAAAATGACTTAAGGCCATGGTGCAAAAATGAGTACACCCCAATGATTGTTGTAGGAATAAAACCTGATAAAATTCTAATTAACAGGAATTTATCAACAGATGAGTCTAATCAACCATCAGACGGGTGGCTGCCAGGTACTTGACAATTAAGGGTGATATTTAAGAGAGAGAATTCACTCCCACTCAATGCTGACAAACATGGCATCACATGGAAGAGAAATGTCACAAGACCTAAAAAAGAAGATAATTTCTTTACACAAAAGGCCATGGTTACAAGAAAATTAGCAAAGCATTGCTAATAAGTCAGAATACAATAGCAAAAGTGATCCAAAAATTCAAGAAGGATGGACTTGTGGGAAGCTCGCTTAAACGTCCAGGCCGTCCACAGAAGTTAACACCTTGATAAGAGCATTTTATGATGAGAAGAGTTGAAGAAAATCGGCATGTGAGTTCATCACAATTAGCCAAAACATTAGAGATTTAAACTGGGGTGAGTGTTTCCTGTGACACAATACGATGCACACTGTAGAGGAGCGGCATGCATGGGTGTGGTCCACGAAGGAAACCACTGCTGAAACCCATGCACAAAAAAGCCTATCTAGCATTTGCCAGGGCCAATGCGGACAAAGACGTGGAGTACTGGGTCTCTATACTATGGAGTGACGAGACAAAGATAAATCTTTTTGGCACTGATGGGTTCCACACTGTATGGTGTCAAAAGGGCGAGGAGTACAAGGACAAATGCACGGTACCCACAGTAAAGCAGGGTGGTGGCAGTTTTCTTCTGTGGGGTTGCATGAGTGCTGCAGGTGTCAGGGAGTTACATTTCATCGATGGTATAATGAAATCACAAATCTACTGCAAAATACTGAAAGAGAAGACGCTACCATCCCTCTGTGAACTGGGTCGCCAGGCCGTCCTCCTACATGATAACGACCCAAAACATACAGCTAAGCTCACTGTTTCATTTCTGAGGAAGAACAGGGTGAAAGTGATTCAGTGGCCACGCATGTCACCAGACCTCAACCCAATAGAGCACTTGTGGGGAGTTCTGAAAAGACCAGGTGAGCATGAGTTCTCCATCCAGCATCCAGGACCTGACAAAACTCATTCTCCAAGACTTGAGAAAGTTAGATGATGCAGTATGTTGCCAACTTGTTAATTCAATGTCTAGAAGAGTTGGTGCTGTGCTTAAAACTCAAGGAGGCCATACAAAATGTTGATTTAGGAGGATTTGTTGTAGGGTGTAATTATTTTTGCAACACCTCAGTTGAGTTAAATGTACTATTTTGACTATTTATTGATGGTGACCATCCGTCTATGTTGATACAATAGATGTCTAATGAAACTCAGTTTTGTTAAACTGAGTGAAGACAGTCTGGGATATGTCAGTGATTAGCAGCAACATTGATTGTGACAGTGCACCTAGTGAAAATAGCATGTATTTTCTAAAAATAATATGATTAAAAAAATCACAACAAAAATTATAAATTCAAAGGCAAAAGCCCAGAATGACACCCAGAAATAATACAGTGCATGTTTTTATGCTTTGATGGCTGAGGGATCAAAAACTGCAGTTTGAATGGGCTTCAGTGGAGCATTATTTGACCTTAACATTCTGAATGTAACTATTTCGTTTCCACCGTGTATTTTAGACTTATTGTAGGAACTAAGCTGGAAATTCCAAGATCAAACAAAAATACACAGTCTTGCCAAAATGTATGCCCTATGCATAAACAAACAAAGCCAAAATGATCAAAAAATGAAGAATGAAGTGTGTAAAATGCATCAGATAGTCCCTAAGGGTTAAACTGGATAATGTTCTCAGGGAATCTGGTGGCTTAGTGGATTAAGCAGGCACCCCATGTATATTGGCACTGTCTGTGCCATGGCAGTTGCAGGTTCAAGTCCAGCTCACAGCCCTTTGCTGCATGTCATCCCCTCTCTCTCCCCCTTTCACGCTGCTGATCTGTCCTATCTAATAAAGGCAAAAATGCCAAAAAAAAAAAATCTGTAAACTGGATCATGTTTTTGATGTTCTGTCAGTTACTCTCATTTTCCCACATTTAAAACTTACTGACTCACAAGTACTTACTTGCTCAGTAATGTGTACACGCATGCATTCTGCATAAACCTCTGCTTGGTTAAGATATGAGCATCCTGATCTTGGATCAGCTGAAGTGAGCATTGAACCTTAAATGTGCATCACTGGGTTCATACAGAGCTCCACTGGAGGGAAGCACTCCCCACATTTTATAAAGGTGGGTATTTTGACTCAATACATAAAAAACAAAGGTAGAACAGTGCAGATGTTG
>NW_024616370.1:0-3367 GCF_008729295.1 Plectropomus leopardus
GCTCCCCTGATGTGATATTCACAACTTTTGAAGTGGAAGTTTTCTGAGAGCTCACCTGTGTAATGTTTCAAGCACAGCTAGTAGCATGAAATGTTAAACAGCATTTAAATCCTTTTAAGTGGAGCTACTTGGTGTGCAGATCTATTTGTTTCTACTGTGCACTTTTTTCAAAGGTTCATGTTGAATTTAGGTGCATTTATTGGCAGAAAAGAATATATTTGAAACTATGTTTTCTTTGGCGTAAACACTTGAAAATGGGTGTTTTTTGTTACCTAAGAATGAGCCGATTACGTGGGGAGTGGGTCCTTGTGCACAGAGTCTGCCTTGTCGTTTACTGACGCCCAGAACAAAGAAATCAAACACGGGCTCTTGATAGGGACATTCGCATTTTCACATTGGCCAGCGTAGTTCTCCAATAGTTCTGCAATCTCACAGCTAGATGATAAATCATTCACACTGGACCTTTAATCAAACTGACTACACAACACAGTGCAACACCAGCCCCGAACTGCCCGATGTAAATATAGTTATTTTATTTTGTCAGACAGTATTAATTTTCAGAGTGAAGAGATTCATCTTCATGTTTGATTTGTGTGTGTGTGTGTGTGTCTGTGTGTGCTCCCTGGAGGACTATAGGGTGACACCAGCCAGCCAAACTAAACCATAAACACACACACATTTCTGCCAAGCAAATATTTAACCTGCTACTCAGGGGAAACAGACAGGTGTGTGTGTATGTATGTGTGTGTGTGTGTGTGTGTGTGAAAGAGAGAGCGAGAGAGAAAGAAAGAAAGTGAGAACTCTTATGAAAAAGACCCCAGTAATCCTTTAATATATTTAAACTGCATGCTAAACAAATATCACAGCTACATTTGAGTGCATGTAGAAATATGAGAAATATGAAATAAGGTCACTAAAGTAAGAAACTCTCACAGAAGCGCTGTAAACTCCAAATGGAACATTGCAGTGGAAATATGGGCTAATGAAAAAGTAAATAAATTTCAAAAACTATCCATTCATTAATTTTCATGGGGGCAGTAGGCTGAGCAAAGTACTCTCCGTCACGCCACAGAACTGTCACAACATAAAACTGAAACCTAAAGACACATAGTTTTAACATATCAGCTACATATGAAACTTACATGGTAAAACTAAAATTCATTGCCCTCAGCACCACCTAGGCTTCAGTGTGTATAAGTGTATTTTTTTGTTGTTGTTCAGCAATGTATTGTTATAACGTACGCATTTTCATGATGGGCATGTGCGACTGATGCCCAGCATACAAAGGTGACGTCGCTGCCACAGAGGCGGCGGGTTTGATTCCAGCTGGCCCTTTGGTCCATGTCATCCCCTCTTTCTCTCCGCCTTTTACACTTACATCATAAAATCTTAAAAAGAAAATAAAAATCACTGAACTCAACAGGCTTATTTTTGGGACAGTCTTCTATTCTCTTTCTCAATACTGTTCCTCAGCAAAGATGGGAAGTACACACTTTTTATTTAAACCCTTTTTTTCATCTCTTTTGTTTACTCCACTGGTGTTACTGTCGTCTCGTCATAGTTTCAGTGAAATGAACTGAAAGATTGAATTGTGGAGAGTCATATCAAGCTTTTGATGTGTTTAGTATGTCCATATTGACAAAAGATTAAACTTTACATTTGTATGCATGATCTCAGCAGCCTACTAACGTTCATTCCAGCAGGTAGCCAACAACCCAGGTGTTACAGGTGTTTACATCCAAAGAACTTCAGTAAAATTGAAATGCATGGCAACTAATTGAGAAAGGTGTTTATTTGTCAAAATGTGTTGCCACACCATACCAGTAAAAGGGACTGGGTATTTAATTGAGACGAGGCCCATATTTGAAGTTTTATGGTATCTGTGGTTTGCAGAACGTACGGTGCCAACATTTATTTTGGTGATTCTGTGGAAACATGGCGATCTCTTTAGACAAAAACGGCTCATTCTAAGTTTACAAAAACTCAGAAATTCTTCCTTTTTAGGTAACTACACACAAAAAACCCTACTTATTATTTTATTTTCACTTTTTGTTAATATATCCCCCCAAATCCTACACACTGGACCTTTAAAACGGTGAGGTGAAAACTTAATTTTTTTTTGCCTTTTAGAAACAACATTTAAAGAAACCCTTGGAACAACGGCTATCTAATAGAAGGGACAGGACATTATCTAACTTTGTCAAAAGAAAGCATGATGTTCACTTGCTGTGTGCAAGTACAATGCAAGTACAATGCTGTGTGTTGAAGATCAATGTGAGAACTTAGCGTGTGTTTTTTAAACAGTCAGCAGTTAACGTTAAGAGCAGGTCATTTGTGTTTAATGGAGCTAAAAGCTAAAGTCAGCCGCACAGACGCACTCTGTACCTGCAGGAATATTATCGTCTGATTCTTCATCAGCAAAGCAAATGTGTGTCTGTCTACAATCATGTCATCAATGGTGAAGGGTGTGTGAGGGTGATGTTTGTACACACACACACACACACACACACACCTCTGAGATGTTGAACATGTCATCATCATCCCTCCGTGTGTGTTAGTGATGGGTTTAACATGTGTCGTACAGATTGATGGCGGAGAGCGTTGCGTTCACAAGTGAGCGATTCACTCCTTCACAAGCAGTTTGTTCAGATGCTAAATCTCGCCGTCGCGTGTCAACAGGTCTTTCAGCAGCATCAACAACCCTTTTCCAGGACAAACATGGCGTTTCGTAAAGCTCTGGAGATGAGTTTTTATGTTTTCCTAAAGCAGGAATGTGTGAGGCACGAGGAGACAGTGGTGGCTTGTTCTCACTTTCTCTGCTCAACCCCTCCCCTCTCTCTCTTTCTCTCCCTCCCTCTCTCTCCTCTAGCCCTTTTAACACTGTCTGTTCAAGGCAGGAATTTTGTGCTGTTATTCTGCCTCGGAGTTACATATAAAAGGTATGACTGCAGAATGGGGGACAGAGTTGTCTTACCTTTAAACTGGCAGTGACAGTGTAGAATCAAGGGACAGCTGGCAGGATGGGACAATTGGCATAACGGGTGTGACGTTTTGACAAAGTGTTGTGTATGCGACCCACTGTAGGAGATTTAAAAAGCAGCTAGCAGCTGTGGATGTGCATGCTGTATGTCATACTAGAGACCGATGCTGTCTTATTAAAAGTCACACCCTTCTTGCCTCTTTTGCTTCTGGGATGCTGACATGCTGTCCAAAATCACACACTGGAGTGGCATAATGATGCACCAGTGTGTGATTTTAGAGCCCTACCATTGACGTTGTCACATCAGATCAGACAAATCAATCTGCACCTTGTAAACTCTTTTTTCATGTATTCTTTGACAGGTACCTTATCATATGCTGTTCAAAA
>NW_024616371.1:0-1380 GCF_008729295.1 Plectropomus leopardus
CAGTAACAGTACACATTGTACTTGTAGTACTGATAATGATGGCGATAATAAGTGACAGTAACAGTACACATTGTACTTGTAGTACTGATAGTGATGGTGATAATAAGTGACATTAACAGTACACATTGTACTTGTAGTTCTGATGATTATGACGATAAGGTGTCAGTAACAGTACATATTGTATTATGGTATTGATGATGATGATGATGATATGTATGTGACATATTATAATTGTAATATTGATGATGACAATGTTGGTGTGAGAGTAACAGTAACCGTTTATATTGTACTTGTAGCATTGATGAAGTTGATGATGATGACTGGGTGATAGCAGCACTCCATATTGCAATCGTAGTATTGATTATGACAATGTTGATGATAGAGTGACAGTAGCAGTACATATTGTATTCTAAAACTGATGATGTTGATGGTGATATGAGAGTGGCAGTAGCAGTACATATTGTACTTCTGAGCTATATTTCAGCATCAGCCTGTATTGTCCTGGTGCTGCATTATTGTGACTGTCATAACCTTTTGATGGTACTGTATACTACACTAGAAATGGTTACATCACTGTGATCTGTTTGGTGCCATTTTTTACGCTCACTGAATTATTATAGGCCGTATGGAGTTCTGGTGGACACTTGTTAATCTGCTGCTGTGGAGCTTGAATGTTCCCAGGTCTCCCTGTATACAGATTAATGTCAACAGCTGTATGTTTCTGTCTCATATTGTTTGTGCTTTATGTGTTTTCACTTTGACATACAATAAAATGTGTTTCATTACACCTCCGGCAGCATTGTAGGTGGGGTGAACCATTTTGATTAGATTCTTGTACCAAATTTTAACATCTCTGTCACTGACCTGTTACCAGGGAGTTTCATTCATGATAAGCTAATCATGTATCAACCATAGTATAAACAATTCACATTAAATGCAGTTTTTTTTGGCTCTCTTGTGGCAGAGATTAATTTGAGTAGCCAGTATCAATCGAATTTTTTTTTAATCCATAATTTATAAACTTGGTTCAATTTGAAATAAAATGGGTAGAAATTACAATTTCAGTCCCAGTACATTTCGTATATATAATGACATTCCCCACCAAAATGTCATAAATGCCATGTGGTCTCTCTGCTTCTAGTTATTTGTTCCGTTTATTAAGTTGACCTGTTTCATTTGTTACAAGTTTATCATGTTTGGGTATTTAACTCTTTGTTGTGAAAAGAATGTGATGGTTATTTTTAAAAGAAAACTCAAGACCTAGCTTTTTAGTTTGTCTTTTAATTGAATTTTACCAGTTTATTTATTGACTGTTTATACATTTCGGTCTGTTTTTCTAGGTGCTATACTATTAACAGGTCAACTTAATAAACGGAACAA
>NW_024616372.1:0-2159 GCF_008729295.1 Plectropomus leopardus
TAATATTACCGACAGTGACCTCGATGCCCTGCAGGGAGTTTAAACCCGACCGAGCCTCTCCGCTCTCGTCCCAGTTCCCGTCGCTGAATTCAGTCTCACACGAGTCCAGAGACTCGTCCTCACTGAGTGGCCGTAAGTATCCGTCTGGATGTGAGTCCCTGTCTGGTTCTGGTCCTCCACAGTCCTCTCCATCAGCTTCTGTTTCCATCTGTTCAGTTAGTCTTTGATGAAGCTGTGAGGACTGAGGTTTCTCTTCATCATCTTCACTCTTCACAGGGACAGGAGTGAATGGGAACTTGGTGATATCAGCCTCCTCCAGACCTTGAAGCTGCTCTCCCTCCTGACTGCTCCACAGCTCCTCCTGCTCCTCTTTAATGTGTGGGGGCTCTGGGTCCTCCTGCTCCTCCTGCTCCTCACTGGAACTCCACTTCTCCTGCTCCTCCTCTTCACCAATGATCACTTTTCGAACATCTGAAGGTAAAACTGAAACATAGACAGACAGCTGTTAACTCTTTAAAACACTTACACTATTCCCCCCGACATGCAAAAATGCGTGTCCATCAGTAAAGTGCTCTAAAAATATGACAGAATATTATTATTTTATTTTTTTAATTAAATATTTAAACAAAGAACTACAGTCCTGATCATAACTACCAAATGTTTGTTCATTTTCAGAAAATTAACCCTTTAAAAGCCAGTTGTTGTGATGATACCACTGATATTATCTGATGAAAAACAAAACACACCACAATTTATTTTTTTTTTTTAATTAAACCTGGTCTGGACGGAATATTTTTAAAATTTTCGCAGGCTGGAATATGTCATTGATTAGCAGCATCGGGGATTTTGATGGGTTTTTTTGGGGCGCCACGTCAGTTTTTAGAAAAATACTTCCGCTCTTCCCCCTCACACGCAAAAATGTGTCAGTTAATAAAGCACCATAAACATGTGACAGATTATTATTAGTATTATTTTTACAATTTTACAAGATTAACCCTTTAAGTGTCAGTTTTTGTGAAGATGCCACTGTATTTATTACAGAAAAAAGCCATCAGGATGAAAATATTGTAATGTCTTTGAGGTGAGGGGGGTGCTCTTTCACAGTTATTACAGGCTTCGTTATGTTTGTGATTAACTACTAATAATTAGTATTTCATATATTCAGAATTTTAACCGTGTAAAACTAAGTACATTTACTCAAGTACTGTACAGAAATAATAAATCCAAGGGACTTGTACTCTGAGTATTTTCATTTTCTGCCTCTTTGTACTCCTACTCCAGCACATCCCAGATGTTGTGGTGGCGTCTGAGCGCCCTCTACTTTTGTTTTAATAGAGCAACTTAAGAAATTACTCAAAATTAGCAAGAAATATGAAAAAATAGGAATGACTTCAAAAAAGTGCTAATATGCAAAAGAGTGCAAATATTTTCGTGACAATATTTTAAACATGTAAATATTATTATTACATTTTCTGAAATTTTTCCTGTTTTTAAAATATCAGAATCAGAACCTGGCTTGGTGTTTTGGTGCAAAACAATTACCAAAGAGGAAGAATAAATATAATAATAAATAATTTCCCTCACGGGTTCAATAAAGTATTTCTGCTCGATTCTTTTCTATAATAACGTTAAAAAAATGGGATATAAATTAAAAATATAGAAGCAATAAGAAAATAAAAAAACAAATATAATATACAGAACATAAAATGTACAAAAAGGTGCGATGGAGGAATTTTAAAGACGTGCAAAAGTTTAAGCTGCAGTGCAAATATCTTCAGTATATATCTATTTATACATCTACAGATAGATACAGTATATGTGTGTGTGTGTGTGTGTGTGTGCGCGCGCGCGCCCTCTTTGACACTACGCTGATCTTTGTTTCTCCTTCACGTGACCAAAAAACAAAATAACAACAAACAAAAGCTCACAAACAGGAAATAAACCCGTTAGCTTCAGGAGCTAGCTGCGGCTAACAGGCTAGCGTTAGCTTAGCATCATCAGCAGAGCAGCAGGAAGGAAACAAACCTTCTCCTCGCGGCTTCGTTTCCGGTTTTAAAACCAGCTCCAGTTGTTTCCGGTGTCGGTCCATCTCCGACCAACCGAATAACGCGTCGGTTTTCTGCCGGTGTTTGATTCAGCTAACGGCTTCTCTCCGCTGA
>NW_024616373.1:0-7182 GCF_008729295.1 Plectropomus leopardus
CTTCGCAAAGAAAGTTTAGTTCGTCACATGAGAATCCACACAGGAGACAAAACATTTAGTTGTTCAATGTGTGGTATGAGTTTCCTTCGCAAAGAAAGTTTAGTTCGTCACTTGAATATCCACAAAGGAGAGAAAAGATTTAGTTGCAATGTTTATGACCAAAGATTCATTTGGCCTGAACAGCTTCAAAACCATCAGTGTGTCGGTGGTCAGTCCTCACACCTTCACCAGAGACAAACTAAGGAGAACAGAGAGGCAGAGCCTCCAGCCAACAGCTCAACTGTGCAGATTAAAACAGAAGCTGATGGAGAGGACTGTGGAGGACAAGAACCAGCCAGGAACTCACATCCAGATAGACATTTAAAATCAGACACCGAGGACAAGACTGGAGACTCTTCTGAACCTGAGACTGAGGACAGTGATGATTGGAGGGAGACCAGAGAACCTCAGTCAGGTTTAAACTCTCTGAAAAATGATCAAGTCCCTGTCAGGGAGAAACTATTCAGCTGCTCAGAGTGTGGGAAAAGATTTGGCCTAAGAGGGAATCTGAACAGACACATGAGAACTCATACAGGAGAGAAATCATTCACCTGCTCAGTCTGTAAGAAATCTTTTGCACAAAGTGGAACTTTACAGAGACACATGATAATCCACACAGGAGAAAAACGATTCTGCTGTAGTGTTTGTAACAAAAGATTTGCCTTTCGGCAACAGATGGAGAGACATAAATGCGTCGGTCATAAGTCCTTACAGCTTCATCAAACTCAAACTGAACAGATAAAAACTGAAGCTGATGGAGAGGACTGTGGAGGACCAGAACCAACCAGGAACTCACATCCAGATACACATTTACAGCCAGACACTGAGGACAAGACTGGAGACTCTTCTGAACCTGAGACTGAGGACAGTGATGATTTGAAGAAGACCAGAGAACCTCAGTCAGGTTTAAACTCTCTGAAAAATGATCAAGTCCCTGTCAGTGAGAAACCATTCAGCTGCTCTGAGTGTGGGAAAAGATTTGGCCGAAAGGCACATTTGCAGGAACACAATAGAACTCATACAAGAGAGAAACCTTTTAGTTGCCCAGTTTGTGGGAAATCTTTTACACAAAGTGGAAGTTTACAGTTACACTTGAGAAGCCACAGGGGAGAGAAACCTTTCAGCTGCTCAATGTGTGGTAAAAGATTCCACCGCAAGGAAAATTTAGTTCAGCACTTAAGAACTCATACAGGAGAGAAACCTTTTAGCTGCTCAATTTGCAAGAAATCTTTTACACAGAGAGGAAATTTAAGAACACACATGAGAATCCACACAAGAGAGAAAGGATTCAACTGCAGTGTTTGTCACCAAAGATTTACTTGGCTTTTTCAGCTCAGAAAACATCAGTGTGTCGGTGGTCAGTCTTCACAGCTTCAAGCTTCAAATTCAAACTGAGGAGAACAGAGAGGCCTCCAGCCAGCAGATAAACTAAACAGATCAAAACAGAAATTGATGAAGAGGACTCTGGAGAGCCAGGAGCTCACATCTAGATAGGCATTTGCAACCAGATACTGAGGACAAGACTGGAGACTCTTCTGAACCTGAGACTGAGGACAGTGATGATTGGAGGGAGACCAGAGATCTTATTGCTCAGTGTGTGGTCAAGTATTAATTCACAAGGATAAGACAAGTTCAACACATGATCATCCACAAAGGAGAAAAGAACATTCCACTGCTCAGTTAGTAACAGTTTTTTTGTTCAGTGTGTAATTTACACTCTTCTGAGAGTCCACACAGTCTGTCAGTGGTATGGGATGTAACATTCGCAAGAAATCATTCAGCTCCTTTGAGTGTGGAAAAGATTTGGCACCAGGGGACATGTGAAGGCACTCATGAGAATCCAGTAGATAAACCTGTCAGCTTTTCTATGTGCAGCAAAGCTTTTATTGAAAGTAGAAATCTAAACTGAACAAAGAAATAAATGCAACACTTGTTTTTACTCCCATTTTTCAAAGCATATGGAAAAAGATGTAAGACTTTGTCATACACAATTTAGATATGTTTCTTTCAATTTTGGTCTGTCCAGTGTAGGACTAGATGATACAGTCCCTTGTTATGAATATTTTAGATAATGACTGGAAGTGATAGTATCATCTATGTCATATATACAGTGTATATATATATTTCCTCTCTCGTCCTATCCCTTTGTGTTGTTTCTTCCTTCAGTCTAGGGTCCTCTATCAGAGGCCTGGGAGCTTGAGGGTTCTACGCAGTATCCTAGCTGTTCTTAGGGCTGCACACTTCTGGACTGACATTACAGATGTTGTTCCTGGAATCTGCTGGAGTCGCTGTCCCAATTTGTCCTAGTTTCGGGGTTACTGCCCCGAGTGCTCCGTCAACCACTGGTACCACAGCTGCCTTCACCTTCCACACCTTCCCTAGCTCCTCTTTCAGCCCTTGGTGTTGCAACTTGGTCATGGCACTCCATGTATGCTGTGCCTGTCTTCATCTTACACCCTGCTGTTAAGTGCTGAATTGTCTCAGAGGCCACTTTGCACAGCTAGCACCTGGGGTCCTTCCTGGTGTGGTAGACTCCGGCCTCTATTGCTCTTGTACTCAGTGCCTGTTCTTGTGCAGCCATGATCATTGCCTTCGTGATGTCCTACAGTCCAGCCATTGGCAGGATTTCCCGATATCAGCCACTTTAGCTATCTGTTGGTGGTACAAGCCGTGCAGGGTCTTGTCCTTCCGTGACAACATCTCCATCTCATTCTCATCATCATCAGCAAATTATTGTTTTGTGGCCATCTTTCTGATGTACTCCTGGATTTTAGTTGTTATGAGAAGTTTTCTTGCTGTTGTATCATTGGCCTCTATCTCCTCCTTTGGCCAGTTATTTTACCACCAGAGTATCTGATGACTGGAGGTGCGTATGTGTTGATTGACCTTGTTCTTTCCATTCAGCTTCCTTTTCAGGACTTACCTGACTCTGTGAAGGTATTTGGTTATGGCTGACTTCCTTGCAGCCTCATCATGGTTCCCATTTGCCTGCGGGATTCCAAGGTACTTGTAACTGTCCTGTACATCCACTATGTTACTGCTACTACTACTATGACCCGTAGTTGGTGTTTGGCTCCCCTGGTGTTACTGCCAACTGGGCCCCGCTCATGTATTGAGCCATAAGCTTATTCATCTTAGCCGCAATGATGCCTGACAGGAGCTTCCATGTTGAGCAGAGGCATGTTATTGGCCAGTAGTTTGAAGGTATCGCTCCCTTCTGGGGTCCTTCATGATCAGGACTGTCCGTCCTTGGGTCATCCACTCTGGGTGGGTCCCATCTTGCAGTAGTTCGTTTATTTGTGCTGATAGGCATTCATGGAGTGCAGTCAGCTTCTTTAGCCAGTAGGTATGAGCTATATCAGGGCCAGGTGCTGTCCAGCTCTTCATATGTGACACACTCTCCTGGATGTCTGCCAGTGTACTGGTTCTTGCTCTGGGAGGTTGCTGTGGTCTGCTCTTAGATCCATTAGTGACTGAGCTTTGGTGTTATGTGTTGCTTCCCTCTCCTTCCTTCTTTCTGTTTTGTCGGCAAACTTTCTCCTGCTTTCTACGTCTCTTGTATCTCCTCAGTCGGGCAGCCAGTGCTGTCAGTCTCTGTTTGGCAGTCTTCAGTGCCTCTGGTTTGGACAGGTTGATGCACTTCTTAGGTAGCCCTTTCTTGGCCACACTTTCTGCAGCTCTGTTAGAGGACTGACATCCCTACATGCTGCCTTGATTTTGATCTCCAATATATATAGATATACATATATATACTGATTACATGAAAAAAATATTCCATCTTTAACTTAAATCTGTCAAAAATGGAAGCAAAAACAAACGCGCTGAGTTAAAAGATTTGTTCAGTAAAAAAGTACTCATGGAATTTCATACAGGAGAGAAACCATTTATTTGCTCTTTATTTGTTTGTGGTAAAAGAAATGGATGAAAGGGAAGTCTGAGAAAACATCCAGGGGCAGTATTCACAAACATTTTGAGAATGCTCTCCGAGAGCTCCTAACTTAGCTGAAATTTTTTGGAAGTAGTCCTACCTTAGAGTTGATTTAGGAAAATTGTCCGAGGAGCTCTGGAGGAGATGTGATTGACCCTGTTGTTATGTATGATGATGCACTCTTTAACAGGTGTGATTGGTTGTCACAGATGGACCTGCGTCACAGTACGAGGCTGTCAAGGTGCTGTTTGTGTGATCACACTGAAACATCTAATTAGGATGCATCCAGAACGCCTCCCTGGTGAGGTGTTCAGGGCACGTCCCACCGGTAGGAGGCCCCGGGGAAGACCCAAGAC
Source organism: Plectropomus leopardus (assembly GCF_008729295.1). Lineage (NCBI taxonomy): Eukaryota > Metazoa > Chordata > Actinopteri > Perciformes > Serranidae > Plectropomus > Plectropomus leopardus. The sequence continues at coordinate 4,324 of NW_024616373.1, forward strand.
ACGCTGGAGAGACTACGTCTCACAGCTGGCCTGGGAACGCCTCGGGGTCCCCCGGGAAGAGCTGGACGAAGTGGCCGGGGAGAGGGAAGTCTGGGTTTCCCTGCTTAGGCTGCTGCCCCCGCGACCCGACCCCGGATAAGCGGAAGAAAATGGATGGATGGATGGACACTGAAACATTTTTACAGCTGCAAATATCTGAGTTTCGTGATCAACTTATGTCTATAAATATATTGATATTGTGTTGGGTAAGAGATGTGAGAGTGACTCCAATGAGAACAACAAACATTCTCCCTCCATCTAGTTTGTAGTGTTGAATGAACTCACTTTCAGCCCGTGTTTGGAGGCTTTTCCTCCAAACTCTTTGTTTCTGGCACTGTCTCTGATTACAAAAATCTGAAAAGTCCTCCTACCTCCTCCAGATACAGATTTTCACCTTAAATAGTTTGTACAGTCATGAAAAACCTGGAAAATAACAGAATTAGCAAATAACAATTTCCGGGCCTGGAAAAGTTTGGGGAAATTAAATAAACCTTTAAAGTTTTGGAAAAAACAGGGAATTTCTTTTTTGTTGGGAAAGGTTTGGAAAAAGAAAAAAAAATCTGCAAAACATTTTAAAGAAAAAAAAAGAGCAAAACTAAACCGTGTCCATCCAGGTGAAAAACGAAGCTGTAAGAAAACTCTGTCGTCAGTTTGGCTGCAGACGAGAGTTCGATCTGGACTCCATCTTTACCAATGTGCTAATTTCACAATACAAATGAATATGCAGTTATATGTGAGAAAAATGTTAAGCAATAAGGCATTTAACAGATTTGTCTATAACACTGCTGTGATTTTTATTTTCAGAATTTCTATTTCAATCCTTGTATTTTCAATAAATTTTCAATTTTCAATCAAGTCTTGGGACTGTGTTACTGTTAGTGGCACTGCTGAAAGCAACTCAGGACCCTTAGCTGTCCTACAAACAGCAATTTAAAAAGAGAAAAGAAGAAAAAGGTTTTTAAAAATTGCTGATTTGATTTTCAAAAAAATATGTTTTTTGAAAGAAATAGAGCCTTTCTGTTTGGGTATCAAAGGCTTCATGTCTGTATATCCTGCTGGGTAGTTGAAGTTCTTCAGTATTGTACTTCTGTACTTGAGTAAATGTACTGGTTCCGGGGTCCTCAGTGATAAGTCTTATTTTGAAGGCCGCCCCGGCAGTGTTAGTGTGTACTTCCGCCGGTGTGACGGTGATCTCGGTTAGCAGAGTGAACCGTTAGCTGGATCTGAATAACGGCAGAAAAACAAACCGTCAGAGTTTAGTTTAGTAACCGGAGCAGAGATGGACACCGGACACCGGAAACTGCTGCTGCACGAGGCTTCAAACCTGAGAAGAAGAAGAAGAAGAGGTTTGTATTCTACCTGCTAATGATGCTAAGCTAACGTTAGCTGTTAGCCGCAGCTAGCTTCACTCTGAGCTTTTATTGTTTGTTTATTTGTTTGTTTATTAGTACCAGTGGATGAAAGTAACGAAATACATTTACTCCGGTACTGTAGAACAGCGCTGAGGTACTCTATTTTGATATTTTGAACCTTCTTTAAAAAACAATAAAGTTTGACTGATGACGATAAAATTATACTCGTTTTTTTAATTCTATGAATCTTTATAACATATTTTGACTTTTTTATTTTACCATTCAACTAAAAAACAAGAAACTATACTATGACTCTTTCAACATTTTAAAAAATCAACTAAAGAACCAACAACTATGAAAATTAAAACATCAGTGAAGGTGTTTTTCCTGAAATAAACTGAAAAAAATCAGGTCAGATTAATGTCCGTCTGTGTCTCAGATTTACCTTCAGATGTTCAGAAAATGATCGTTGATGAAGAAGACCAGCAGGATCCAGAGCCCCCACACATTAAAGAGGACCAGGGGGACCCAGAGCCCCCACACATTAAAGAGGACCAGGAGGACCCAGAGCCCCCACACATTAAAGAGGAGGAGCTGTGGAGCAGTCAGGAGGGAGAGCAGCTTCAAGGTCTGGAGGAGGCTGATATCACCAAGTTCCCGTTCACTCCTGTCCCTGTGAAGAGTGAAGATGATGAAGAGAAACCTCAGTCCTCACAGCTTCATCAAAGACTAACTGAACAGATGGAAACAGAAGCTGATGGAGAGGACTGTGGAGGACCAGAACCAGACAGGGACTCACATCCAGATACACATTTACAACCAGAGACTGAGGACAAGACTGGAGACTCTTCTGAACCTGAGACTGAGGACAGTGATGATTGGAGGGAGACCAGAGAACCTCAGTCAGGTTTAAACTCTCTGAAAAATGATCACGTCCCTGTCAGTGATTCAAGATGTAGTGCTGGAGAAAAACGTTTTAGCTGTTCTGAGTGTGGGAAAAAATTTGGTCGCAAGACGCATCTAAAGAGACACATGAGAACTCACACGGGAGAGAAACCATTCAGCTGCTCAGTTTGTAAGAAATCTTTTACACAGAGTGAAGGTTTACAGATACACCTGAAAATCCACACAGGAGAGAAGCCGTTCAGCTGCTCAGTCTGTGCCAAAAGATTTATACGAAAGATACAACTGACACGGCACATGGCAATCCACACAGGAGAGAAGCGATTCTGCTGCAGTGTTTGCAACAGAAGATTTGCTTGGCGTCATCAAATCAAAAGACATAAATGTGTTGGTCGTTGGTCCTCACAGTTTAGTACAACTGAACAGATTAAAGCAGAAGCTGATGGAGAGGACTGTGGAGGACCAGAACCAGCCAGGAACTTACATCCAGATACACATTTACAACCAGAGACTGAGGACAAGACTGGAGACTCTTGTGAACCTGAGACTGAGGACAGTGATGATT
>NW_024616374.1:0-3497 GCF_008729295.1 Plectropomus leopardus
GCGGCTCTGTTTGACACGGTGGAGGATTTAAGTGTGATGGGTCGGCGCTGTGGGAGCGCTCAGCGGCTGGCAGGTTTACGACCGCCGCCTGCCGCCGCCGTCTGTCGGAGGTCCAGAGCGGCGGCGTCGTGAGTGATGGTGCGGGAGTCTAAAGTGGCAGAGCTGCGGGAGGAAGAGGTGAGAGTCACTTCCTGTGCCGCCCTGAGGTCAGAGGAACGCGTCTCGACCACGTGATTCAGAAACGTCTTAATTATCATTATCATATCTGTATGAAAATGTGCAATCAATGACGCCAAAAGTGCCGCAATTTATGATGATTTCACCATTTTTCAGTGCTGGAATGTAAATAAGTACATTAGTACACATAATTACTTCAGAGTACTTTGTGTGTTTCCTCTTCAGTATGTCTCTTTATACGTTTACTCGATTACATTTCAGAGGTAATACTGTACTTGTTACCTCCCTACATTTACCTGAACGCTTTAGTTACTTTACAAATTAAGATTTTTGCATAAAAAATACAAGAAAGTTTCTGAAATATGGTTATAAATTAAACCATTAACAAACAGTTTATGTAAGCAAAGCTGAAATTATTGATTAATCAAAGGACTGAAAGAATATTAATAGCCATTTCTGATAAACATTTAAACCCTTTTTAAATTAATTTTAAAAAATCATTTGAGTGATATTTTTGGTCTTTCCAAAAAATAATTTTTAGTATTAGTTTTTTTGGTGTGGTCAGTTTTTTCTGTTTATTACAATTTTGAGTTTTTTTTAATAATGTTTTATTTTTCTTTTCTTTCTTTAAAAATATATATTTTAAGGTTGTTGGGGCAGAAGTTAGGGTCTATCTTATAATTTACAGTGTTTTTTCTTTTTTGCAATATTGATTTTTTTCAGTGTTTTCTTTTAAGTAAAAAATTTTAAGTAAAAAATTTAAATAATTTTGAGTTTGTTGGGTGTTTTTTTCTCCTTTTTTTCTTCATAATTTTAAGTTTTGTTTAATTTTTAGATTTTTTTCTACATTGGGTACTTTTAGTTTTAATACTTAAAATACTTTTTCCCTAATTATACTTGTACTTGAACACCATTTTCAATGCAGCACCTTTGTGTGTAACAGAGTACTTTTCAGTGTTGTATTAGTACTTTTTCTTAAGTAAACGAACTGCTCTTTCCGTCGCTGCCTTTTGGTCAGTAGTCGGTTTTAATCAGTGCGTCTCAGCTCCGTCAGGTTGCTTAAAGCGCCCCAAGTTATGTCGCTCAGCGTTGTTTGTCGAGCGAGCAGCTGATGCTTTTCTCTGCGCAGTGATACGGCTGGCGACTGTAGTCTGGCAGAGAGAAAATAGTTCCTCCGTGAAACGACAGAAACAAACCAACAGATTGACGGTGCAGCTGTTCACCTTCACTGACCGCTCGTTCATCAACAGTCTGCTGCGACCTGCTGCTCCAGCGTCCTCGGCGAGCGCTAACTTCTCATTTTTACGGCGCCGTCGATCAATCAGTGAGAACAATAACGAGCCGATGGTCGCGGCGGAGCGCTCCGACTTTCAAAAGTCACCACGGTTATCATGAAACCCTGCGGATGGTTATAAAGTTTGTCTTGGATTTGATCGTATTCATGTATTTTTTATTTACATTCGATACACCTGTGTGGACACAGTGAGACACTTCCTGTCTTGTCCAGCCTGACTGTGTCTCTCGGGACTGATGCGTCCCGCAGCGTGACCCTGAACGCACCACGTCAGGATGTCAAAAACACAAACCAACAACTTCACACAGAAATCACAGCAGACTTTTTCTTTTTTCTCTGGGAATGTGACCCAGATACGACCTGCTGACACACACACACACGCGCGCACACACACGCACACACACACACACACACACACACACACGCACACACACACCGCGGGGTGTCAGAGGGTGATGCTCGCAGGTCAGTGTCGTGGGTTCATCGAAGCGTCCAGCCGGCCTTTCATGTCCGCTGTCACCCTGCATCTGAACAAACACACTCTTTCATCAAACACACACACATACAAGCACACACACACACACACACACACGCACGCACACACACACACACACACATGCACACACACACACACAAACACACACACGCACGCGCACACACACACACGCACACACACACACACACACAAACACACACACACGTGCACACACACTACTTGTCTAGGACTTTTCCAGAATTTTAAAAATCTTAAAAAGTAATAATAAATTCAAGGCAGGATGAGACGTGAATATTTAAATATAGCTTGGGGACGGTTTGTTATTTATGAGGGGGGAGGCGTGCCAAAACAATTATTTAAGCCCTGTGAAGGGATTTATGTTTTTAATTTTACACACAACTTTAAATGGCTGTGTTTTGTATTTATTTTACTGCCAATTTTAAATTTTACTTCATTTTTAATTTCATTTTTTAAAACATGCCTTCCAAAGAAAAAAATCTAAAAATCTAAAATCTAAAAAAAATACATTTGTGTTAATTTTTTTTAAAACTTTGACTTTTATTGGCAATCTTAAAAGAAAAATGTTTGGCTATTTTGTATTTTTAGGGGGTGGTTTTTAAAGAATAAATGCCTTTTAAAAACCATCAAACATTACAACATTAATCATATAATATGTAAAATAGTATTAACATATTTATTTTATATCTTTTGTTCCTGTAATATGATTAGAAATATAAAATATTGTGTATTTTTTAGAACATTTTCCCCTATGTTTTGGATAATTTTCTGAAAACCCCTCATCTCTTTTTTAAAAAGAAACATTTTGCGGGACATTTCAAGATGGTCATTGCTTTTTTCGCCACGTTTTAGAAAGAAACGAAAGAAGCATCAGAGGAGAAGGAAACAGGGAGGAAGTCACGAGCTGGATCCACAGATGAGAGGTGGCGGTGTGGCTCTCCCCTCTCTCCCCCGCGGGGAGGTGAGTTTCTGGGGGACTGAACGTCTCGCTGCTTCAGAGGAGACAAAAGCAAACGGAGCCGAGTGTCGAGGACGGTCACGTCTTCCTGTGAAGGACTCGTCCTCAAAAAACAGTCTGCAGCAGCTTCCTGCCGAGAAACAGCTGTGAACCTGATCCTCGCTGCCGACGCCGTCACCGTGACAACACACACACACACACTCACACTCACATACACACACACGCTCACATACACACACACACGCTCACACACACACACGCTCACACACACACACTCACACACACACACGCTCACACACACTCACACACACACTCACACACACACACACACACACACTCACACACTCACACAGACACACGCTCACACACACACGCTCACACACACACACACACGCTCACACACGCTCACACACACGCTCACACACACGCTCACACACTCACGCACGCTCGCACGCACACTCGCACGCACACACACGCTCACACACGCTCACACACACACACACACTCACACGCACGCTCGCACGCACGCTCGCACGCACACACACGCTCACACA
>NW_024616375.1:0-1717 GCF_008729295.1 Plectropomus leopardus
GGATAAATCTTTCTCCCATTTGGAGATTGGAAGAGAGACTGTTAGATCTGTTTTAAATAATAATAAATGAGAGCTTTAGAAAATCTGTTATTATTGGTGGCAACTCTAAGTTCAATTGGCTAAGGTTAAGCCTTGCCTGAATTATGGATTTAAGTTGAAGATATTCCAGAAATTTGTTCTTGTTAATACCATATAGTGCTACCAGCTCATTAAATGGAATGAAGTTACTGCCTTGGAGGATATGCTCCAGATGTCTTATCCCTTTATTGTACCATGTTGTGAAGTTTATTGTTTTTTTATTTTGCAGGATATCAGGATTGTTCCAGATGAGCGTATGTCTGCATGGCATGGGTGAAGACCTATTTATTTTAAGAAATTCCCACCAGGCTGTCAGAGAAGTGCTAATATTAATGCTCTTAAAGCAGCTATGTCCTTTGATAATGGGACTGATAAATGGCAGGTCAGCGATTTGGGTTTCTTTACAAAATGTCTGTTCAATATCTAACCATGCTTGATCTAGTGGACTTTTTGTAATCCATTTTAAGATATATTGTAGTCTATTGGCAAGGTAGTAATTATAAAAATCTGGTAGCTCCAAACCACCGTGATCTTGATCACCGTGAGCCTTTTGAAGAGTTTTTAAACTTATACGTGGTGGTTTAGTTTTCCATAGAAATTTGGAAATGCTCGAGTCTAATGATTTGAACCAAGTGAAGGGGGGTTGAGATAGAACCATTGAGAAGGTATAATTTATTTTTGGCAGGACCATTATTTTAACTGTTCCCATAAGCGATATGGGCAGATTCCTCCACCGAGTGAGATCATCCTCTATTGTTTTAAGTAGGGGAATGTGATTTAGCCGTGTCAGGTCAGACAGCCTGGCGGAAATGTTGATACCTAAGTATCTAATGTTTCCCGATTGTAGTGGGGCGGTTGACCCACTCTTGAAGTTAGAGTTTATAGGTAGGAATGTCGATTTGTTCCAATTAATAGAATAGTCTGAAATAGAAGAAAATTGAAGAAAAAAGTGCTGTTGTCTCAGAGAGAGAGGCTTGTGCATTTTGAAGGAAAAGTAGTACATCATCAACATAAAGGCTTATCTTATGGTTCAACATTTGCTGTTCGAATCCCTTTGATATTATTATTTTGCTGAATTGCAGCTGCGAGTGGTTCGATAAATATGGCAAAAAGGGATGGAGACAGTGGGCAACCCTGCCTGGTGCCCCTTTGGAGATTGAAGCTTGGAGAAGTTTGGTCATTTGTTCTGACACAAGCACTGGGTGAACTGTATAATATTTTGATCCAGAATAGAAAGTTGTCTCCGAACCCAAATTTTTGTAATGCAGCGAAGAGAAATTTCCAATTCACCCGGTCAAAAGCTTTTTCAGCATCTAATGAGACTATTATGGCTTCCTTATTCTGAATGTTACAGTAGTCTATTAAATTGATTAGTCTGCGTGTGTTATTTGTAGAGTGTCTGCCCTTGATAAACCCCATTTGGTCAGGATGTATTATGTGAGGTGTTATTTTTTCAATTCTTCTAGCCAGCGCTTTGCAAATGATTTTTAAATCTGCATTTATAGGTGATATAGGACGATAGCTAGATGGGAGTAATGGGTCTTTATCTGGTTTAAGGAGGAGGCTAATGTTTGCACGGTTCATGTTAGGGAGGAGTATGGAAGTTTCCTTAATTTCGGCAACCATTCTGTTGAAAATT
>NW_024616376.1:0-1454 GCF_008729295.1 Plectropomus leopardus
AAGCCTTCCAGTTTTGGGCTTTTCCACTGCCACTAAAGCGTTTACCCACTCAGTCGGCTCTGTCACTTTTTGGATAATGTCCATTTTCTCCATTTCATCCAGTTCATCCTTGAGCCTGCCGCGGAGAGCGTATGGGATGCGGCGGGGGGGGGCACACCACTGGTGTAGCTGAGGGCTTGAGGTGAAGGATGCATTCTCCGGGAAATAGTCCAATGCCCTTGAACACATCGGCAAACTCTGTTGTGGTGCTTATGTGTGTTTCTGGCTGTACTTCGACTGTGTGTATCAGTTTGACTATGTTTAGGTCTAGACAGGCTCTCAGACCCAAAACAGGGGGAGCGTTTTTGACATATGCTATGTCAAAATCTAACATAGCTATTTCATTTTTGTATCTGCATGTTAGCTTGCAAGCCCCTTTAACTTTGAGCCTCTGTCCTCCATATCCTGAGATGACACTGTCTGATGGGCCTAACATTACACTTCCAAACATTTTGTGGAACATGTGTGCTGGTATCACATTAGCTTGAGCACCTGTGTCGGCTTTGAACATCAATTTGTGCCTCGCTTTGCCTATTTCTACTTCTGCAAATGCCTGTTCTCTGGCTGTGTTTGCATGTAGTTTTGTTATAGTGTCAATGTATAGCTCAGGTGATGTTTGCTCTGTGCAGTCTGAGACAGCATGCACTTTTTTGGGCTTAAATTTTGCCTGTCTCTGTGATGTTTGTGTCCTACAGACCTTAGCAAAATGGTTGAATTTCTTGCATTTGTTACATTGACGTCCTTTTGCTGGGCAGTCCTCTGTGCGGCTGTGCTCTCGCCCACATGCACCACACTCTCTGCTCCTAACGGCACTGTCACCGTCTGTCCCGATGGTTGTTTTGCGTCCATGGCGTGCTTGTTCGGTTTTAGTTATCAAGTCAGTTAAGTCAAGTCAGTTTTATTTATATAGCCCATTATCACAAAACATGGTTTGCCTCAGAGGGCTTTACAGTGTACGACATCAGTGTTCGTTATCCTCCTGCTAACTGCATGCACGGACTGACTAGCCACATTAGCAACAGGGCTAACCATTGTCTTTAACTGTTGCTGTGATAGCTCATGTGAACGAGCAATGTCAATAGCTTTCTGTAGCGTGAGGTCTGGACCGTGGCAAAGTAGCTTTTCACGTACTCTTGGTGAGTTTATGGCAAAAACAATGCGGTCCCTAATCATCTCGTCGCTATTGGGGTAACTGCAGTCTTTCACTAGCAGCCTTAGTTCAGTCACAAACTGATCAAAACTCTCATTTTCCCCTTGTGTCTTTTTGTGGAACTTATATCGTGCAAAAATTGGGTTTGCTTTTGGCGTCACATAGGCTTCAAACCTGTCGTAGTACGTCCTCAGCAGTTTCCTTTCCTCCGTTGTAAGAGTCCATGTGTTAAATACGTCGCGGCCTTTCTCACCGATCCAAAGTA
>NW_024616377.1:0-5146 GCF_008729295.1 Plectropomus leopardus
ATTTTTCAGATAATTTCATATATTAGTGAGAATTATTAGAAACAAGCATCCAGTTTGCACTTTTTAACTTCATTTTTTTGTGCCACTGTCAGGTAATTTTCTTGTTGATTTTAGCTAATTTCGTAAAAACGCTTGGGTCGTTTTTTGTTAAGTTACTCATCATCTTTTTTTCAATGTTTTTGTAAGAAATTAAGCCAATTCACTCAGGTTTCGATGATTAAGTCATCACTATTGGTCCAATTACAAAATGCAAACTGGGTGCTTGTTTCATATAATTCTCTGTATATTGACTTGCTCAGTAGCTTGGTGTTTTTTGATGGAGGTGACCTTAATAAGTCATGTATGACCAGTCAGATCGCTGAGACGGGAGGCCGTGTCACATATCAAGGCTGTGGGCAGCCAAGCAGACCACACTGATGCTACAACACACAGATGTTCATTTACTGTGCTCAGCTCATTTCTGCAAGCGTTTTAGTTTTGCTTTGTTCTGCCCACCAACCCCCCCCCCCCACCCTCACTCAGGGGACGGGGATGAGCCGGTACCAGGCTGTCAGAATAACCTCTTGTCATGTGCTTTGACTTTGGAGGGAGGGAGACAGCTGAGGAACCGGTGGGAGGACAGATCAGATCATCAGATCAGGCCGTAGAGGAAGAGGCCCGCGTCGGAGCTTCAGTCTCTCAAACACATCGAGGAAGACGAGCTGTGAAGTGGAATAATATTCTCGAGAAGAGATGAGTGAACTCACCCAAAGCCGGACACCATGCGGCAGAGGAGGAACATGCTATAGCCTTGGACGAAGGATGAGAGGAAGGCAAAGAAGCCATTGACTGACATGGATATCAGCAGGACCTGCTTACGGCCCACCTTGTCTGACAGGCCACCCCAGAAGAAGGCTCCAAACATCATCCCCAAATATACGATGCTACCTGGAGACAGAGAGGGACAGAGATACATGTAAATCATCTCAAACATCTGGACTCAAATGTTTGTTAATCAAACTGCTGAGTGAATAAAACACATTACACTTTGAAAAGGGAGACAGTTTGTGCTCATATTCATTCGTGCATGTATTCCCCCATCACACAGTCTGGATTTCAAATTCATTACATTTTCAACAGGGTAACTAAATATCTGTTCCCGTACCCAAGGTTGATGTGAGCAGTGAGAGGGAACCAAAACAGTTAAGTTTCAGGCATTAAAGCCAAAATAAAGAGTTGAAAGAGGTTAGAATGCTGCAAAAAGGTGAGGCCAACTGCAGAATGGGATGATAATATTCTGTGGGGTACATCACCACATGCAGATATAAGATTTAAAAACAGACTTTAGCAGCTATAGGAGGCAAATTCTTTAATGTAATTTTCTTGTTTTAATGCAGGTGCTGAGGATTTTTTCCTCCAAAGTGAAGCTAATGCAGCATAGCTGTAACATAGACAGACACTCTCAGACAGTTGTGCAGTATATAAAAGCTACAAGTCCATTACACATTAAAGAAAGACAATTTTGTTTGGACTGGTTTGACACCTGCGACATTGCAGGTGTTAGTAGTCTAGTATTGCACTGGTCTTGGACACACACACACACACACACACACACACACAGGCATATAGATTTGTACACAAGCTGAAGCATTAAGTAGTGCTTTCCGAGTGCATCAGTGGAGTAACAGAGCTCAGACAGAAATAGGCTCTTGTTATTTCCCGGCTATCGACAGAACGCTGAGGGGTCACATAAAATGTAAGACTATATAAATAGCAGAGCAGCAATCGATTAGTTGAGTTTGGCTTAGATCACAACGGGGCTACGACACTGTAGATCAACTTGATTGTGTTTTGACGGGACTGAAGGTAAGGTTTTCCATTTCCTTACTGTAATTATGATAGTCAGTGTGTTGGCCTCAGTAGGATCAGTGTCTGGTAGCAAGCACTGTGAAACCATCCAGCCCTTTCTTTTTCTAAATTCGTCACATAGCTCTGCTTTGTCAGTACGTAAGTGAGTAATGCCAAAAGGCACTTTTTGTGTGCACATGGGATGCCACTGGACTGTGTCAGGCAGGGCCGGCTCTACCCAATTTGGTGCCCTAGATGCCCTAACCCTAACCCGTACCTCCGCACCCAATAACGACACATCACATGCTCACACATAATTTAGGAACATGTCACTGTTTATTTATTTGTAATGTTTATATATATTTTTTTTTCTAGACAGAAAACACTCAGTGAGTGGGCACAGAAAAATTATTATTTTGTTATTATTTTCCCTCGAGGCCAAGGGGGACTGGTGGCGCCCCTCCAGCAGATGGCGCCCTAGGCGACCACCTATATTGCCTATGCCAAGAGCCGGCCCTGGTGTCAGGTGAGAACTGGTGTTATCATATGCCGGCATATGGTCGGACCCACCTGCGTCAGGACAGAATCTGTCGTGTGTGTATAAAATGCGTCAGGACGGTGTCAGGTTGTAACGCTGCTGGTCGATTAATCCCACAAACAGCAGACTTTTCTGCTGAGTCCATCCTTCACTTCCTGTTTGAATGTAATGTTTTTTTTCTATACCGTACCGTGTGTCTGCTTGCCCTAAACCTCACACACCGTGCTGTTGTTGTGTAGGAATCGACAGATTTTCGGCCTGGCTGATTATTAGGCATTTTGCCGATTATCTGTGTTTGGTATTTTAATTTAAAGATTGCTGATAAAATAAATTAAGAAAAAAATGCAAAGAAAGTGTAAGCATGGGAGGAACTTTTACTTTGTAAAACCTCAGGGAGCTATTTTTATTTATTCATTTCTTATTTAAATTGTCACTTAACTTTATAAAAAAAAGTTGCTGGGAACTTGCTGTATATGATTTTGAATGTTTTAGTTTGATTAAGCATTTTCTAGAAATATTTAAATAACGTTTTGTGTTGGAGTTTGTTATATTTAACATTCTAAATATTGACAGAAAGATTTTCATTTTTATTGTAAATGCATATCGATTTTAAATATTGATAATGATATTGATATGAAACCTGCATGTACAAATAAAATAAGATCAGAAGAGAATACATAGAATGCATCTTTGCATGGATAAACCCACATGATAATGCTAGTAAAAGTACAATAAAAAAAGGATTGTATAAAATGCATAAAATTAAGGTAAATACAACATTTTAAAGAGGAGCAGCAGTGCAGAACTGGGAAGCAAAATGAGAGGTAGTCGGCCCTGAAAAACTAATATAAGTAAACCTCTATTGTTGCATGTACTATAGTTGGCTAAACATAATCGTGTGCCACGTCGTTCCCCCGTCATCACAGAAGCAGCATCCAGAAGCATAAACAGCTGACGCAGAAGGAAACCTAAAATGTCAGAAGTAGACGTGGAAGGTCACTGACAGAGCGGCCCCATGTGATGAGTTGGGATGAGAACGTGTTGCGGTTACACGGCCCTCTGAAAGAGCCACAACTTACACATGCATGTGTGTGCGTCATAGGTGCACTGCAGTACTTTAGCAAACCCCCAGGGACCAGATTACGTGATCAAAGTTTCAACAGCTAAATGTGCAATAAATGTGCTTCGACAGATGCTTCATATTGCATTGGGGATGTGTATTTACATTTCATTCATCCATTGTTTGGTGTATAATATGGTAATTTGATACGTCTTTATTAAAACCAAACATCTCCTGCAGTAATGACTCCAGTTTCATTCTCTCGGACTGAAATGACTCTATCTGCTACCTGATATTTCTTAAAGTGACCGTGGGGGAAACAGAGCAGTAGTTGACCTCTGAACCCTGATGTTAAAGTCCAGGCATTTGTCTCTGGCTGCTGCTATTTTTTTTTTCCTCCCGCAGGAAGTCGGGGTCATTTCTTTTCCTGTCCCCGGGAACATGCGGCAGAGGGGACGGGCTGGTGGAGAAAGGGTGGGGGTTGTCAGGCCAGTAAATAATCCACTTTACTCTCTACGTGCTAATAAAAATGCTAATGTGTTTTGGAGGAGGGGGGTGCGATTGTTTGACGAGGCAGCACCAGAATGAACGCAGACAGAGGGAAGGAAGCTTTATTTCTTTCTTTTTTTTCCCTCCCTGCGTGTTTGAGGTGATGGGACAGATACGCTGAGAGTAGAACGTCTTATCAAGCAGCGCAGACATGATGCTGAGAGCCAGTGATTCATTACAGGTGACAGCCGCTGGATCTATCTACGCACAGCCGCTGCAGAGGAGGCTCTCCTACCGGCAGCAGGATATAAAGAGCAAGCTGCACTACCGCAAGCTCACAAATATCAAAGCGAATATCAAAACCGCTGCATTCTGCACTAACTGTGACATCTCTTCAGTGGTGCGGCTACACACAGACAATGCATCTGAACTCATGTACTCAAGAAGATGCTATCTGGTAACAGCGGCTCATTTGTTTTATGGCTCTCCTTCCACTGGGTGTGTATCAGTAATAAAGAGGGAGGGTAGTGCAGGGTGATGGGACATCTGAGACGCATTATGAATCTTTGTGAGATTGGATTTTGCACAGGGTTCAAACTCAGGTCAGACCTCAAAACCTCCGTTAGCCTCAAGATTGCAGGGGTTTCATGGAAATGCGTGAGGGCCAGTTAAAAGCAGTGGAGCACAGGGATGATAGCTTTGTTTAACTGTTTGTCCTCATGCAGGAGAAACACTAAAGACTGATGGACAATTTCATAAAGAATGGACTACGGCTGCTGATAGCAACATGAATTGCATTTGCAAACGCTATCTGCCTAAAGTCCAGTTGCTAGGACATTGCTTTAATGATAAAACAACATAAACATGGACATAAAGCTTTGCAGCTGAGACCCTTATTTTGTGTTTGATCCACAGACTGTATATAAAGATGGATAACGCTCCCCCACTTACAACTGAAGACAACTGTCTTTCTCTACAGTTGTTGTATGGTGTCTACATTTTCCCTATATGTAATCTATTATACCTGTTTGGTAGACAGAGGTGCCTCTGATAGATAGTACTATATACTACAGCTGTTCATCTTAAATCCTTCTGTACTTTTACTTTTACGAGTTGTACATCGTCGTTGTTTTTTTGTATATTTACACATTTTTTTTTTTACATGTGTACTGTTCTTGTGTGTAGATAAAATACAACAATTCAATCTTCATATAAATTGTTAGGTGTCTGTA
>NW_024616378.1:0-3227 GCF_008729295.1 Plectropomus leopardus
AAAACTGCTGCAAACCACAGAAAACCTCATAAAATAGCATGCCGAGACACGCCATAGCAAATGATTTTGCAAAAATAGCCAAAAACATCATAATATAGCATGTTGAAAAACATGAAAGAAAAAAAGCAAGGCTATAGTATGGCAAAAGTGTCAAAATATGACATTTCCTAAAAACTGCTGCAAACCACAGAAAACCTCATAACATAGCATGCCGAAACACGCCATAGCAAAGGATGTTGCAAAAACAGCCAAAAACATCATAATATAGCATGTTGAAAAACATGACAGAAAAAAGCAAGGCTATAGTATGGCAAAAATGTCAAAATATGACATTTCCAAAAAACTGCTGCAAACCACAGAAAACCTCACAAAATAGCATGCCGAAACATGCCATAGCAAAGGATGTTGCAAAAACAGCCAAAAACATCATGATATAGCATGTTGAAAAAATGACCGAAGAAGCAAGGCTATAGTATGGCAAAAATGTCAAAATATGAAATTTCAAAAAAACTGTTGCAAACCACAAAAAACCTCATAAAATAGCATGCAGAAAAACGCAATAGCAAAGGATTTTGCAAAAACATCCAAAAAAATCATAATATAGCATGTTGAAAAACATGAAAGAAAAAAGCAAGGCTATAGTATGGCAAAAATGTCAAAATATGATTTTCCTAAAAACTGCTGAAAACCCCCTAAAACCTCATGAAAAAGCATGCTGAAACACATCATAGCAAAGGATGTTGCAAAAACAGCCAAAAACATCATGATATAGCATGTTGAAAAAATGACCAAAGACGCAAGGCTATAGTATGGCAAAAATGCCAAAATATGAAATTTCAAAAAAACTGTTGCAAACCACAGAAAACCTCATAAAATAACATGCCGAGAGACGCAATAGCAAAGGATTTTGCAAAAATAGCCAGAAACATCATGATATAGCATGTTGAAAAAATGACCAAAGACGCAAGGCTATAGTATGACAAAAATGTCAAAATATGACACTTCCAAAAAACTGCTGCAAACCACAAAAAAACTCATAAAATAGCATGCAGAGAAACGCAATAGCAAAGGATTTTGCAAAAACATCCAAAAAAATCATAATATAGCATGTTGAAAAAATGACCGAAAAAGCAAGACTATAGTATGGCAAAACCGTGAAAAATGACATTTCCAAAAAACTGCTGAAAACCACAAAACACGTCATGAAATAGCATGCCGAAACACGCCATAGCAAAGGATTTTGCAAAAACAGCCAAAAACATCATAATATACCATGTTGAAAAAATGACCAAAGACGCAAGGCTATAGTATGGCAAAAATGTCAAAATATGACACTTCCAAAAACTGCTGAAAACCACAAAAAAACTCATAAAATAGCATGCAGAGAAACGCAATAGCAAAGGATTTTGCAAAAAAATCCAAAAAAATCATAATATAGCATGTTGAAAAAACATGAAAGAAAAAAAGCAAGGCTATAGTATGGCAAAAATGTCAAAATATGATTTTCCTAAAAACTGCTGAAAACCCCCTAAACCTCATGAAAAAGCATGCTGAAACACGTCATAGCAAAGGATTTTGCAAAAACAGCCAAAAAACATCATAATATAACATGTTGAAAAAATGACCAAAGAAGCAAGGCTATAGTATGGCAAAAATGTCAAAATATGATTTTCCAAAAAACTGCTGAAAACCCCCAAAAACCTCATGAAATAACATGCCGAAACACACCATAGCAAAGAATTTTGCAAAAACAGCAAAAAAACATCATAATATAGCATGTTGAAAAAACAATGACATTTCCAAAAAACTGCTGAAAACCCCATATAACCTCATAACATAGCATGCCGAAACACACCATAGCAAAGGATGTTGCAAAAACAGCCCAAAACATCATGATATAGCATGTTGAAAAACATGAAAGAAAAAAGCAAGGCTATAGTATGGCAAAAATGTCAAAATATGATTTTCCTAAAAACTGCTGAAAACCACAGAAAACCTCATGAAAAAGCATGCTGAAACACGCCATAGCAAAGGATGTTGCAAAAGCAGCCAAAAAAATCACAATATACCATGTTGAAAAAATGACAGAAAAAGCAAGGCTATAGTATGGCAAAAAAGTAAAAAATGACATTTCCAAAAAATGTCTGAAAACCCCATAAACCTCTTAAAATAGCATGCCGAGACACGCAATAGTAAGGGATTTTGCAAAAACAGAACCCCTTCATGAAAATGCAAACAGCCGCTCCGTGGCTCATCAGCATGTTTAACATATTCATAAATCAGCAGCAGCAGCCGTTTGAGCAATCAGTGACAGGAAACCACAGGCAGAGGGGTGGAAATTCCCCAGCAGCAGGAGAAAGAAGCTTCTACCCAAAAATGACACTCCAAGCAGCAGGAGAAGGCTTCTACTCGAACATGCCACCCCTGGGCCAGTCAATGACGAGAGACGGAGAGTGGAGAGAGTGATGACGCGTCGGACCTCCAGATGAAGAGGAACAACAGATCACTGTTTGTGATTTTTGGGGCTTTTGGTGGTGTTGCCTTATATTGCTTAGATCTTGTGTTAGACGGTATATGTAGCTCCTGTAAAAGGGAGTGAGGTAACTGTTGCTTTTGATTTATGCTTTTGATATTTTTATCTGTGATTAAAGCCTGCCTCGAGCAGTTTTAACCTTTTTTTTACCATCCTTGGGTGTTCGCAGTTCATCCTTTTGAGAATATGGTGAATAACAAAGAAGACACAGGTTGCCCAACAAAAGCGAACTTTCAGTTTGTTGCTTGGCTATGACCAACCATGAATAAATAAAAACTCACAAAAATCCAAAGGAGGGTAATATCAGAGGTAATCCAAGAGCTGCTCTGGATTCCCCAAGAGGGGATGGACTGGAGATGCTCCCCCGTCCTGAGTGGTAGGGGGTTAATCTCCTGGTCTGGTGATCAGTGAAAGTAAACACTGATGAGTATCCATCACACAGAAAATAAAAACACACCTAAGCTCTTTAATGAGCCTCTGTCTCACAGGACTGAGGTAGAATTCAGTTATATAGAATGAGTAAAGGGGGGACACAGACTCTTCAAGAGGAGTGCTGAGGCTCCTTGAAAGGATGGCATGTTGAAGCATGTCAAAGTGCAGCATGTCGAAAATCAGCCAAAAATTTCACGATATATCTTGTTGAAAATACAGCGGACAATGGCACAGTATAGTATAGTGAAAAATGTCAACATAC
>NW_024616379.1:0-1451 GCF_008729295.1 Plectropomus leopardus
ACTGAGTGTGGGAATCTAAAGAGACACATGAGAACTCATACAGGAGAAAAACCATTCAGCTGCTCAGTTTGTGAGAAATCTTATGCACACAGTGGAAGCTTACACACACACATGAAAACTCACAAAGGAGACAACAGCTTCAGCTGCAGTGTTTGTGAACAAAGATTCACTTTGTATGAACGTCTCAGAGACCATCAGTGTGTCGGTGGTCAGTCCTCACAGCTTCATCAGACTCAAACTGAGGAGAACAGAGAGGCAGAGCCTCCAGCCAGCAGCTCAACTCAACACATGGAAACAGAAGCTGATGGAGAGGACTGTGGAGGACCAGAACCAGCCAGGAACTCACATCCAGATACTGAAGAAAAGACCAAAGTCTCTTCTTAACTTGTCTGAGCTCCTCACCATGTTTCTTAGGCTCAGCTCAGACATCCTACAGAGGAAAGTCATTTTAACCTCTTGTACCAAAATTCCCATTGTTTTGGTTACTACCCAAAGCTCACGACCATGGAGATGAAATATCCTGAGGTCCCTGAACTAAATCTCAACCACTCCACGTGCCTTGCTGCTGAGGAGCTGTTTGACTCTGACTGTGTATACAGAAAGTATATTAAATAAATCAGGCCACATCGTCCAGAGGCTGCGATAATATTTTAACATTCTCATATCAAACTCTTTGTTAAAATTTTTATCTTTTTACTGTTTGAGGACCTTAAGTAACCTGCGATATAATTCTGATCCCTGTAGCTGCACACAGGAGCGCTCACAAAACCACAAAAGTTTCTCCATACACACACAGACACTACCCTTGAGCAACCGTATCAGTACAAACTCACTATTTTTTTTGTATACAATTTTCCAATAAAACTAATTTCCAATAACGTAATATGCTATTTTCGAGGTTTCCACTCTGCGTCTATTTGTTTATGAGGGAAAACAGGAGAAAATGCATCAGTCAGCAGGAAAACAGTGAAAACTACTTAACTCCAGGATGAATGGCTAACATAATCAAATGTAATGATTTTATGCTGCAAAAGAAAAAATATAGCTTTTATGGGATTTAATGGATCTCTGACAAGTGATGATTTGAATGTCTGTATTTTGGCTGCATATGAACTCACCCAAACGCTGTGATTTGTCAGTACACATAAACACAATCTGACGTCCCAAACAAATCACACACAGCAGTTTGAGAAAATTCATTAATTCAGTTGGTCTGCAGGGCTTTGTATTATAGTATTTTTGTATTATTGTAGTTATTGTATTCTTTCTATCTATCTATCTGTCTGTCTGTAGCCTACAGACTGTAGGCTATTTAGTTTAATTTCTTCATTTTTCAACAAAAGTTCAGACAATGTCAGTTTCTGAGACCAGCTGTAAACTATTTTGTTTCTACTCCGCATAGCATGCAGATCTGTGGGCTTTTATTTTGAAAGGTAAGACCGGAAGCGATA
>NW_024616380.1:0-2615 GCF_008729295.1 Plectropomus leopardus
TCAGGTCATTTCTTTATTTTACTTATTTCATTTTGTAAAATTGAATTTTTTGTAATTTTCAGATAATTTTTTTTAATACCTTTGACTAATTTCTTGCCATTTTTTGTGTAATTTCGTCTTTCATTGCTCATTGCCTTCTCTCCATGTTTTTGAAAGAAATAAAACCAATTTGCTCACTTTTAAGGATGTTAATGACGACAGTTTAAATTGTCTTAATTGAACTTGTGTGGTATGGAGTAAATGTGTAGGTGTTAGACTATTTTTGCATTTTTGCTTTTTATTAATTCAACAGAAAAATGACATACCACTCACATCACAGAGGAGATGTTCACAACTTACTCATCACACTTTTGGCCCTTTCATGCCCATTTTCAACACTAAGTACATCTTAAATGGTAATGTTACTTCCCAGAATGTACTTATTAATCCGGCACACACCTCCCACTTTGCCATTTTAGTCTCAAAACAGAAGCATAAGAAATAGAAGTATGACAAAACAGGAATAATAATAACAAAATATAAAGTTAAAAACAAAAAGTGTGCTGAAGAATGTAATGTTTTTTGACAGCCTTGCAGCTGCATGATGTGCGTTTAACTATCCTCTCTCATAGAACTGATTAAAAGCAAATATTTAAAGAAATGCATTTTAAAAAAGTCAATGCTAAAAAGAGATTTAATTTTTTAAATTAAACCTGAATTTGAAGAAAGATCCATGAAATAGAACCTTGTGTAAAGATATGATCCTATCATTTCAACTACTAATAATAATTACAATTCATACATACTTGTGTATCAATATTTGCAGGTCAGGTCTGTCATGACGAGGATAAATGTTGCAGAACAAGATGAAACTGAGATGATTAAGAAACAATAACAGTCAAAGTCTTACAGACACCGCGGCAGGTGCAAAATCAGCTGCATAGATAAATAACTAACCTGAAGCTTCTCAGAAAATTAACAACAGAATGAAATATTGCTAAGGCAACACAAAGCTAACAACATATTTATTCAGTTTTTTCTTTCTTTGTTCAATCTGAAAGACAGAATATTGCCACATCTTTAAATAATTACCTGTAAGTCATTTATTAACGTTTTGTTCGAATATAAAATTGGTTCTTGTATCCTACTGAGCCATTTAAGAGGAAACACATTCATTTAAGTTTAGAAGATATCTAAAGTGTTTAAGTGTTTTAATTTCTCCTCAGTGTCGATCTCGCTGCTCTGCTACACGACCCACGAAGGTGAGTGAACATCTCCTCTGACTGTCACAACGATGATGCTTCGTGGTAAACACGGTCACATTCGTTTTTATAAATATTTACTACTTTCGAGTTGTAAATATGTTTAATAAACAACAGAAAAATATATATAAAAAGAGCACGAGCACATATGGAGAATTTTATCGCATACAGTATATGAACAAAAACAAATTAACACACTACCGGGGGGTCCATGTCGAGCATTTGTAAGACTGTACTTTTTAAGAGAGTTTTGTGTGGACCAGAGGATAATATTTGTATGGGGCTGTTTTGGGGAGCAATGTGGCGATGTCACTGTGGTACGGATACCAGCCCGTCCAGTCCATGTTTGAGCAGTCTGTTCTTAGGAAAGCTCAGAGTTCCTCCACTGCAACACTTGGACCGGTGCACATTGTGTTAGGTGCAATATTTTGTTTGTTCAGTTTGGACTATTTGCATTTTTTTGGGTGATTTGGTACAGCCAGTGCTGTTTTGCTCGTATGTAGTTTGTTTAATTGTGACTGCGCAGCATATGAGTCCAGGATGGACTCCTCTACGGGGAAAATAAAGTGTATCGTATTGTGCCATACTGTATTGTATCAAATCATATCATATCGTAATGTTGTGCATAGTAGTGTATCGTATTGTACCGTTTTGTATTGTATTATACTGCATTTTACTGTATCGTGTCGTCTCATACTGTATTGTCTCGTACCGTATCTTGGCGTATCGTAGCGTATCATACTGTATTACATCATATCCAACTGCATCGTATTGTGTCATACCATACCATATTGTATCAGTTCAATATTATTTATTTAGCCCATTATCACAAATTAAAATCTGCCTCAGAGGGCTTTACAGCAGAAGACATACCTCTGTCCTTAGACCCTCACATCGACAAAGGACCCCCCCCCCAACCAAAAAAAAACCAAAAACGGGGGAAAACAAACAAACCCCAAAAAAAGGTAGAAACTTCAGGAAAAGCAACTAAGGAGGGATCCCTTACATGCAAATATCGTAGTTAATGTATGTGTCAATAACAGTCATATGTGAATAATAACAGTGGAGGCATGACTAATAATAATAGCAGTAGGTGGCGTCAGGTAGGACCACAGCATCAGTGCAACAACGACCCACAATCTAGTCGCAGCCACAGGCAGGATCACAGCATCGGCCCATATCGAATCATACCATATTGTATTGTATCGTACCTTTACATAATTGGTGGTGTCTTAACAAACACAGAAGGTTCATTAGACACTGTGTTTGTCCCTCCAGCTCGTCTGTCTGTGAGTCCCAGCAGCTCTCAGTTCTTCAGCTGGACATCTGTCTCTCTGAGCTGTGAGGACGAGGACAGCTCTGCTGGATGGACTC
>NW_024616381.1:0-1496 GCF_008729295.1 Plectropomus leopardus
GTACACCTCACACACACAGGTACACCTCTATATACAGGTACACCTCTTCATACAGGTACACCTCTACACACAGGTACACCTCTACACACAGGTTCACCTCACACACACAAGTACACCTCTACACACAGGTACACCTCTATACAGGTACACCTCACACACACAGGTACACCTCTATACACAGGTACACCTCTATACACAGGTACATCTCTACACACAGGTTCACCTCTACACACAGGTACACCTCTACACACAGGTACACCACTATACAGGTACACGTCACACACACAGGTACACCTCTACTGAGATCTACTGTTCTGTGATGAACTCTGAAGCCAGTAGAAAACATTAGTGGGCAGTAGAAGACACTAAAGGACAGGAGAAGACATCAAAGAACAGTAGTGGGTATTAGGGGACACTAAAGGAAAGTGTCTTCACGTCCCTCATTGACTGATGTGTCTCTCTGTCTCTGTCAGTCTTGTTCAAGCTCTCAGTGTCCGTCCAACTCGTCCGTCTTTCAGTCCAAAGCAAAGTAAGAATTCCTCATTTACTCATGGACCTGTGGAGAGAGAGAGAGAGAGAGAGAGAGAGTGTGTGTGTGTGTGTGTGTGTGTTGGTGCGTGTTTCGGTGTGTGTGTGTTGATGTGTGTGTATTTATGTGTGTGTGTGTGTGTGTGCTGATGCGTGTGTATTGATGTTTGTGTGTGTGTTGATGTGTGTGTATTGATGTGTGTGTGTGTGTGTTGATGTGTGTGTATTTATGTGTGTGTTGATGTGTGTGTATTGATGTGTGTGTATTTATGTGTGTGTATTGATGTGTGTGTATAAATGTGTGTGTGTGTGTGTGTGTGTGTGTATGTGTGTGTGTTGATTCGTGTGTCTTGTGTGTGTGTGTGTGTGTGTGTGTGTGTGTGTGTGTGTGTTGATGTGTGTGTATTGATGTGTGTGTATTGATGTTTGTGGTGATGTGTGTGTGTGTATCTGTGTGTGTTACAGGTTGGTGGTGGACGATGGGACAGGTGAGGCTCATGTCTGGTTCTCAGGTGCGCTGGTTCGTCCTCTGCTGCGATTGGCTGATTCTCAGTGGGAGGGGCTTCAGAGAGCGCTCAGGGTCAGAGGTCATGTCAGAGTCTACCCCCGGGGGCGGAGCCTGGTCAGTACCACTTCCTGTTAGACGTCACAGCTGCGGTCATTGGACCAGTCACAGACTGTGTGTGTGTGTGTGTGTGTGTGTGTGTGTGTGTGTTTACCTGTGCAGGTGTGTGACTCTGAGGACCCTCTGCTGCACTTCCTGTTGTGTGTGTGCGGCAGTGACGCTGTGTGTCGTCAGCTCTCTCTCACCTGCAGGAAACACAACAACCAGCGAGCACAAGGTAAGAACATCACTGATGACATCATCACTGATGACATCATCACTGGTGACATCGTCATTGATGACATCGTCACCTAGGAAATTATTCTCAGAGTAATCAGAGTAAAAGTACTGATACACACTGTGA
>NW_024616382.1:0-2020 GCF_008729295.1 Plectropomus leopardus
GAGTCAAATGATGTGGTTTGCCGCTGAACTTGCAATATTTCTTTTAGTCTCGTAAGTAACATCTAAGGTTGTCTATTTACCAAAACACTTCTTTAGTGTAACTAATGACAACACAAACTGTAGCCTTCAGTTTGTGATAAACTGTTCAAACATTTTCCTGTTACTGTGGGGTTGCTAAAACTGAGCTGAGTAAGCTGTAAAGTAAACTTTACACAAACGGCATGCTAAAATAAATAAGATAGCAGCCTTATTTAGACCGAAATGACTGAATTATAAATAGTTCATTTTAAGGGTGAAATACTGCCCCATATTTGGTTGGACCTTTAAAACCGAGTAATTTTGACTTTTACAGTTTTTCTGATTCAGTACTGAACTGAAAATGCTTATCTGATAAACTCAAATGCTCACACATAAACTTGTTTCACCTCAAATAATGTCAGCATATAGAGATATTTATAGATTAAAGCTTCATTTGAAGATTAAATCTATAAATCCTGTGTTTTAAGATTTGGGTGTGGGGGGGCTCCAGGTAAATCTAAAAATACTCAATAAACAGTAATTCATTACACATGATCACGAATGGTTTGGTGGATGAAAAGCGTTAAACGCTCCACTGGGTCAAACAGGTAACAGTGAAACAAGCGAGCAGCTGTGCTTCTTATCAGGCCCTGCTGATCCCTGAGGGGGTAATTATCTTTTTCTGTGTGTCACCTTCTCTGCACAGGTCAGAGGTCGCTTTCAGAACAGTCTCTGCAGCCCCGAGGGATTCAAAGTCTGATTTCATGGTGGCGGATGTTTGCTGTTCTGGAGGTCTGAAAGTGAGCGCTCCAGTGAATGAGCATCAGCTGGAAATGCCAACAAGCTGTTTGCAAATAAACAGAGAATAAACATCCCACAGGAAGTCATGCAGAGGGTACAACAAACCATCATGTCCACCAGATTTCAGTGTCCTCATCTGTCCAGTGTGCAACAAGTCTTGATACACAATGGCACAGTGGGTCATTGAATGCTCAGGGACTGTTTGGCGCAATCTAATCACTTTTCATTCTTCATTTTTTGGATAATTTTGGCTGTGTTCATGCATATGGCATACATTTTGGCATGATTGTATACTTTTGTTTAATCTTGGAATTTCCAGTTCAGCTCCTACAATTAGTCTAAAATACACTGTGGAAACAAAATTGTTACATTCTGTTACATGCAAAAATGCGCCATTGAAACCCATTCAAATTGCAATTTTTGATCCCACTGCCATCAAAGCATAAAAACATGCATTGCATTATTTCTGGGTGTCATTCTCGGCCTTTGCCTTGGAATTTGTCATTTTTACTATTTTCCACCTGATAATGTAATTTTTACCATATTTGTCATATGGAGAAATTGCTTTAAAATTAATTTAATCTCTGAAACACAATCAATGTTGCTGCAAATCACTGACATATCCCAGGCTCAGATAACAAAAAAAATCTACTTTGCATGTAGTACATTGAAAATACTAATTTGGTAGTGCTTTTTGTATCTTAAAAACCTGGCATTGAAAAGGCTTTAATCTCTGAAAATGATTAAATATTTGATATTTATGATTAGGACTGATGTCATTAAAATAATAAAATAAAAATAATATGAATGTATAATATTTTTTAAAGCTTGATTTTGAAAAGTGCATTTTGTGTGCAGAGCAGCTGTAGTGTCAAGTTTCAACACTTCATTTTCATAAGCTACATGCTCAAAGTATGGTAGGGCCTAATGCAGTACTATTAGGTTAATCAGATTCAATTATAGAATCAATACATGTGTGACGCATGAAAGTTGTTGTGTGAGATTCTGACAGAATTGACTGATTGTTTCCTAGGGTTGCCACTCATCAAAATGTTTGCTCAGTTGTTTTGCAGGCTGCTGAGACATCCTGGTGCCGACTATTTACTGGAGTTCACAGCCAGTTGGCTGTCCAATTTCATACTGTTGCTCATACAACATTAGAAAAAGATTGCACGTACGGCTGTTGTTGGCCGTTCTATTT
>NW_024616383.1:0-4214 GCF_008729295.1 Plectropomus leopardus
AAATGTATCTTTTGTTATTTGCTAATTCTCTAATGATTCTCTCTTTTTTGAAAGATAATTTTCAGGTCATTTGCTTTTACTAATTTTTTTGGCAATTTGCAGGAGATTTAATGCCAAGTTGCTGATTGCTTTTTTCCTCGTGTTTTTGGAAGAAATCAAACCAATGTGCTCACGTGTCAAAGCTTTAAATGGCCGTGAAAGGCGTCTACGGGCAGCACAAGAGAAGTGATGCTGATCTAAAGGTTTCAGGGGGTTAAAGCTGAAAATAAGGTCTGTGGAAAGTAAATTTTGGCACTTACACATTTTGTTCAGTGAGATAATCTTCAGAAATCAACACTTTTGTGATTTTCGGAGCACAGATTCAGTCACTAGAAGTTAAAAAACTAATGTTAAGCTGTAAACAAACTTACTGATGTATTTTTTGACTTCAGCTCTTCAGCTCGTGGTAACCACAGACGTAGTTTAAAAACTGCCTCTGAGTCGAGGGAAGCGAGACGCTGCGAGGCTCTAAGGTTTGTAGCTCTGAAGCTGCCGGTAGAAGCCGGCGTTCGGGCGGATCGAGGGCCTCGCCAGCTTCACCTGGCCGTACGCGTCGTCAAACGACAGCCCCTCCCTCAACATCAGGTAGCCGATGACGATGGAGGAGGAGCGCGATACGCCGGCGTTACAGTGGACCAGCACCACCCCGTCCTGCGGACAGAGAGAGTGAAAGTGACGGAGCAAAGAGACGGACGTTAACCCTTTGAAACCAGGGAAAGTTGGCTTGATTTCTTTCAAAAACATGGGAAGAAAGCTGAAGAAGAAATGAGCCAGAAATTAGCAACAAAACAGTAGAAAGTACAAAATGACCTGATGAATACACAAAAACACTTCAATTACAAGCCAAACTAAAAAAATGGGTCTGAAGTTTGCTTTTAAAATATCAACTCTAACATCCACCTCTAATGTCCCGTTTCAGAAGTTTCAGAGGCTGAAATCTGAAAACATCGGCACATGAAACCCAAATTATCGTCCTCTGTCATTTCAAAACGATAAACATGTTCCGATAAATGAGCGAGCTGCTCGCCACGTTGACACGACATCAGAAAGATTGGAAAAATCACAGCTTGAAGAGTCTTTTCACAGCATTTCTGCTCCTGAAAAATCTCTAATTTCTGACTTTCCATCGTCTGTGAAAGCAGCGTTACACAGAGCGTGTAGAGCGAGTTGAGACGGAATAAATCTGCGGTTTGTGTCTGTGTGTGTGTCAAAATTTGTGATATGATTAATATTAATGTTGATGTAATTATTTTACTGCCTAGAGTGCCTGGCTGGAAATGAATTTTTAAAATTCCAGCCACATCTTTAGACAATGCGTGCAGGCCCACGGCTCAGAAGTGAAGCTCGGCATATTGACACATTTGTCTCTTTTATTCAACGCGCGGCTTCCAGTCGCCGAAAAAAAAAGTCTCTTTTCTGGCCGAGGTGGCTCAGAAGAAGAAACTGTAAGCACAGTTTTAGATTTTTACATGTCAATTAATACCCACAGAGCGACGGGAGATTTGAATTAGCTTTGGCTGCACGCACACGTGCGGCGCTTTTGTTGCCATAATTGACGTGTCATCACTGTTATCTGTGCTTTCATTTCATAATATAACCCAATCAGGACGTCCCTGCGGGCGAAAAACAATCAAATAAGGCACAAACAGAACACACGCAGAGGCGGCTCCGAAACAGTGACATCACTCTTTAATACGTTTCTGTCGATCAAACCCGGTTTGGCTGCTCCCTCCTCTTATTTGTGCTGCTGTCTGCAGTCGCTACACTTATACATCAGGTCCTCGTTTCCTTCCTCGACCGAACTTCTACGAACTGAGAACTGCCTGAGCGAGATAATCCATCACAGAGAACACGGAGACTTAATTTGGTTTTTGTCAGAGTTTCTTGTTTTGCTGTTATTTCATTGCGCTCGAGTTGAGCGTTTTCATATCGGTGCTCACATCACATTATGTTCTGCTTACGGTCAATCTCCCAACACACACACACACACACACACACACACACACACACACAGGAAGAAACGCTCAGTCTGGAAATAATCCCTTAAAAAAATATCACATACGAGTGAGACGACTGAGGGAAGTGTAAGCAGAGAAAATCCATTAAATGACCCCAGCGTGGTCTTTCGTACGTATTCTGACCACCCATGTGGCCTTTTGTGTCGAGTCGCAGATAACCGACTGCCGTAGATGTATGTAAATGCGCCGCGGTGAGGTAGCAGAACAGCTGCGTGTGCACACTGACACGTTAAATTACCCGCCAGAGATAAAAGACGGCGTTTTTTAGGCTGCGTGACAGAAAGTAGAGACTGAAGTATTTAAAGAGAACTGATGCAGTTTTTATCTGGTGAAACCATGAAGCTGTGTGTTTGTGTCCTTCACCGTCCTTTACTATGTTACTGTATACTTTTACTCCGCTAGATTTCAGGAGACGTTGTACTTTTACTCTGAAACTTGTATTTACCAGATACTCTGCAGATAAAGGAGCATTTGTTTGGGGTTCTCATTCACAGATAAGTTTTACAAACAGATGCAGGCGAGAGTCCAGCAGGGAAGCTGAGCGATGTCCGACTGTGGACGTGGGCAGCAACAAAATGTCTTTTAACCCTTTAGGGCCGGCTTTAATATCACACAAACTCGCATCGATCCGCGCACAAAATACGCTTTTCAGAATCAAACTTTAAAACATATTATATATTAATATGACTTTATTCTTTCATTGAGTTATTTTTTTAACCAACATCAGTCCTAATCATAAATTTCAAATATTCATTAACTTTTAGGATTTTAACCCTTTAAAAGTCAGGTTTTTGTCATAATGCCACGATGTTTTTAGATGAAAAAAAAGAAAAAAAGAAATATTTTCTATATATTACATGCACAGTAGATTTTTTTCATAGAATCACAGACTTGGATTTGTCAATGATTTTCAGCAACATTGAATTTTATAAAAAAAACAGTTCAACAGGTCAAACACTCATGCTGCTCTGCACACAAAATCAGGCTGTTAAAATTCAATAAATATGATTTTTTGCTTCTGTTTGTTTTTTTGTGTTTTTTTTGTAAACCTACATCAGTCCCAATCATAAATATCAAATATTCATTTATTTTCGGAATTTTGTCAAAAATGTATCATCAGAATTACTTCAAATTATTCAATAATAAACTCGATAAACACAAAAGACTGACAGAGGCTTTTGCTTTAAAGAAAACAGAAGATCGATTCCAGTAAATATTTAATCCTCCTGGATCGGCTTCAGTTTTTTTGTGCCTTTTCCAAACATTTAAACCTTCGAAACATGAGCACATTTATGACTGCTTTCAAAAACAAAAAGTTAATAAGCAACTTGGCATGAAATGTCTCGCAAATTGAGACGCAATCATTAGAAAAATTTCAACTAAGTAAGAATACGTAAAAACTACATTTATAATTATAATGAGCAGAAATTATTATTTTATTTCAGCACTTTTTTATTTCATTTCCTGTTTTAGTTCTTTGACATTTTTTATTTTTGTTTGGCTATTTTCGTGTAACTTTCCATGCTTTTTGAAGAAATCAAGCTAATTTCAGGTTACAAGGGGTTAATTCAGTGACCACCGAGAAGACTCTCTTGTCCAGCACCTTATTTCTGGTCTTTTGGATATTTGTGCTTAAACTCTTAGTTTAGCATAAAAACTGGAAAAACGGAGAAACAGCTACCGTGGCTCACATTGTTTCTAATCTTTTAAATATGAACAAAAACTGATGTGTAGAAACAATAATTCATAGTTTTATGGTGCGTTATGTGCAAAAATCCCCCCAAAAAAGTGTGTATGTTTACCTGCTCTCGAGCCTGATCTATAAAAGAACCGCATTCCTCGAGATACGAAGTGATGTCGGTCTCTGGGAGGTCCAGGACCTGCAGAGTCTTGTACACCAGCTGATCTGCGAACAGGTTATCGACTCCGTAGGCCACATTTAGCACATGAGACACCTGTCAGCGAGAAAAGAGACACGGCACTCTCTGAGCAAATGACCCCGAGCGTTGACTTGTTTTTGAGCGGCTGCTTTCGCAGGAGAGCAACGAGAGATATTCTGTCAGCCATATTGATGACATGACACAACCTGACTGTGACTGAGCGAGAGGGCAGAGAGACGGAGCAAGAGAGGGGCTGACGAAGAAAGATGAAGAGGAG
>NW_024616384.1:0-3551 GCF_008729295.1 Plectropomus leopardus
TCAGGATCGGGGATGAGGAGAATGGGCGCAGAACTGAAGCGCCCCTTGAGGTGTTGGAAGGCGTCGTCAGCTTCAGGAGACCAGCGGAACCGAACCTTGGATGAGGTGAGTGCTTTGAGGGGGGCTGCCACCGTGCTGTACCCACGAATAAATCGTCTGTACAAGTTGGCAAACCCGAGGAACCGTTGCAGCTGTTTGCGGGAGTCGGGGACAGGCCATGAGGTCACGGCGGAGACTTTGGCGGGATCCATCTCCATCCGATTATGGCTGATGATGTAACCCAGGAAGGAAACAGAGGAAGCATGAAAGTCGCATTTTTCTGCCTTAACAAACAGGGAGTTCTTGAGGAGAAGCTGCAACACAGTCTGTACATGGTGAAAGTGCTCTTGTCTGGACCGGGAAAAAATCAGAATATCGTCCAGATACACGAAAACAAACTTATTGAGGTAGTCTCTGAGAACGTCGTTAATCAGGGATTGAAAAACGTCTGGAGCATTGGTGAGCCCGAACGGCATCACCAAATACTCATAGTGTCCTGTGGGGGTATTGAGGGCCGTCTTCCACTCGTCCCCCTCACGGATGCGGACCAGGTGGTATGCGTTACGAAGATCGAGCTTGGTGAAGATGGTTGCCCCCTGTAGAAGTTCAAATGCTATAGCTATGAGAGGGAGGGGGTAACGATTCTTCACCGTGATGTCGTTTAACCCCCTATAGTCTATGCAGGGCCGTAGAGAACCGTCCTTTTTCCCTCAAAGAAGAACCCGGCCCCGGCAGGAGATGAGGACGGCCGGATGATACCGCTAGCCAGAGAGTCTCTGATGTAGGTGTTCATGGCCTCTCTCTCTGGTGCGGAGAGAGAGTAGAGCCGACCCTTAGGAGGCGCCGCTCCGGGAAGAAGGTCAATGGCACAGTCATAGGAGTGGTGGGGCGGCAGGGAGGTGGCTCTGGCCTTGTTGAACACCTCACCGTAGTCGTGATACTCTGTGGGCACCCCTGAGAGATCTGGGGTGGCGCCGGAGTGGGTGGTTGACTTAGGAGGCTTTTGCCACTGCAGACAGGTCTGTTGACAGGGAGAACTCCAAGCCACAATCGAGCCGGTGGACCAGTCAATGTGGGGATTGTGATGACGGAGCCAGGGGTATCTGAGGATCAAGGGCAGTTCTGGGGACCTCAGGACGTGGAACTGGATGGTCTCGTGGTGTTCTCCGGACAGGAGCATGGAGACGGGAGTGGTCTGATGAGTTACAGTTCCCAGGAGGTGACCACCCAGAGCGTTCGCTGGGACGGGTCGTGGTAGTGGGACTAGTTTTAGGCCCAGCTGACGAGCGAGTTCCTCGTCAATCAGATTTACGTCAGCCCCAGAGTCTATGAATGTGGCGAGGGTGTGCGGCCTCTCACCCAACAGGAGCTGCACATGGAACAAGGGACGGAGGCTGGGGGCAGACTTCTGGGAACGGCTCAGCAGGATGCCCCTCTCTACTGCTGAGCCTGTCCTTTTGCTGGTCAACAGGAGACGAAGTGACCAGCTTGCCCACAGTAGAGGCAGAGCCATCCCCGACGCCGTCTCTCACGCTCCTCTGTAGTCAACTTGGTGCGGCCCACCTGCATTGGCTCCGTCCCACCCTGGCTTGGGTCCGCTGGAAGCGCTGTGGCGGGTGGAAAGCCCCGCTGGTGACCAGGAATCCGGTGAGAACCTCCCTCCCGGCGCTGCTCCTTCTTCCTCGCCTGAATCCGCCTGTCCAGTCGCGTGGTCAGTTCAATGAGACCGTCAAGCGAATGGGGGAGGTCGAACGAAACCAATTCGTCTTTGATGTATGGTGCTAGCCCATGAAGAAAGGCGTCGCACTGGGCTGCAGAATTCCAGTCACTCTGACGAGCCTGTGTTCTGAAGTCAATAGCGAAGTCAGCGACTGTCCGACCTCCCTGTCGCTGATTCAACAGTCCCCCGGTGGCGTCAGGACCCAAAGGCACGGGACCAAACACCTTCCGTAGTTCATCAGCAAAGGCTTGAAACGAGACACAGGCTGGTGTACCTCTCTCCCACTCTGCCATTCCCCATAATCGTGCTCGACCCGTGAGATGATTAATAGCGAAGGCCACCTTGGCTCCCTCGGTGGCGAACGTGTGTGGTTGCAGAGCAAACAGGATGGAGCAGTTGGTCAAATACGGATTGCAGCCCTCTGGATCTCCAGCGTAGTGTTCGGGTGCCCCAACTCGGGGTTCAGGAGCGGAACTGGGAGATGGCGCCGGATTGGGAGCCGGCTGAACAGGAATCGTACCAGGAACGGCGTGCTGAGTTAACGTGGTTGCCATCTGTTGAACTTGGTTCGCCAGCAGGGTTAGTGCTCGCTCCAACGCTGAAGCAGAATGACGAGCCTCTGCCGTGTTGGAGGAGAGCTGAGCCTCGTGCTGCTGGAGCATTCCCTCAACACGGGCTAAACGAGACTGGAGAGTGTTGGAGTCTGCTGGGTCCACGTTTGGCCAGATTGTACTGAAACGGGGTGTGTATGAACCCAGATGCAGTACGCCAAAACTTAAAGTTAGTTGGTAATAACCTTTATTAAAACCAACACAAATGAAGATCAGCTCACAGCTAGTCAGTTTGTTCTTCGGGTGATTAACCCAAACAATGTCTCTGGGAATCCAATGAAGTGAAGACACGAAGCTGGAACCTACTGTGTCTGGAGAGCAGGAAACCCCGT
This sequence comes from Plectropomus leopardus, assembly GCF_008729295.1. Lineage (NCBI taxonomy): Eukaryota > Metazoa > Chordata > Actinopteri > Perciformes > Serranidae > Plectropomus > Plectropomus leopardus. Next base: position 2,703 of record NW_024616384.1, read on the forward strand.
AGCTCGAAGAGCCGGCAACACGTGTGGGAACGTTGTCGGGGATAGCGCTGAGTCGTGGTCGGGGACAGGAAGAGGATCCGCACCCGGGAAAACAGTCCGAGAAAGCAACGGTACCGTCGAGGAGCAGGCAGAAGGATCGTCGTGGTCGAGCGGGGAGGTCTTTGCCAGTGGAGCCAACAGATTTCCTGAACGCCGAAGCGAAGCACGTGGTCGGGGACAGAAGGCAGGTAGGTACACGGGGTGGCAGGCACAGAGAGCTGGTCGGGAACAGGCTGGGTCGGCAACAGGAGGTCTGGCAAAAGAACGCTGGAGAGTCATGCATAACAGAGGAACAATCTGGCAGTGAGTGAACGTGTTGGAGTGTCTTAAATACTGGGCTGATTGATGATGAGCTGCAGCTGTGGAAGAGCAGGCTGCAGCAGTGGGCGTGGCTGGCAGGTAGAGCAGGTCAGAGTGAGGTGAGTGGAAAAATACTGGCAGTGAAGGGGAGGGGGAGAATGCAGGAACCATGACAGTTGTTGTACTGAGAAAATTGGTGTGCTCAATCTACTAATCCGTGTGCTTAGTTTAGCAATCAGTATTTACAGATTTCCACATCAACATTGTTTGTTTAACCACGTGGCCTTCCAAAGACTGTGGTTACTCTGTCTGATCATCTGATGTTGCTCCTTATACAGACCAAAGAGTGATACATGGTGTACTTTAGATCTGGCACTTGGATTTTATTTTGGTAGATGGGCAGATTCCAACCTAACTTCTCCTACATTTATGTATCAAGAGCTGGGTTCTATATGCAAATGTCTTAATAATAAGACATTTCCATTATTTCCAAAGGACTGTATTGCACAC
>NW_024616385.1:0-5560 GCF_008729295.1 Plectropomus leopardus
CCGGAGTCTGGAAAATGTAATTATCGACAGTCCGTGAACGCAGCGCCGATCTGCCTCCATTTTGTATCGGCGGCCCGTTTCCGTGTTTTCCCGTGAAGGCACCGATAAAACGGAGGCAGCGGGGAGTATGCCTCTGCTCGTAGGTCGAGAGTGCGGCGGCTAAAGTTCACGGCAGCTGTCAGAAAACTTTTTAAAGTGACTGTTTGGCGCCTTTTTCCCTAAAATACGAGTTGTTGACTGCGCTGACACTGACAGCTGGATGCTAACAGGCTAACTGCTGCTAGCTCCGCCGTAAACCGCCGCCAGCCCGGAGCGAGCTAACGTTAGCGGCTAACCGGGACCGTTTGTTTTTTAACGTTAACCGCCCCCAAAATCCGTCTGTGTGTCTCTAACACGACGGCTCCTTCCATTCATGTTGTTTTGGAGGACGAGACTGCCGGACCTTTTCTTCTTCGAGCCCGGGTGAGTGCGTTTACGCGAACTTTGTTTTTACTCCACCTAAGTTCAGACAGCGCCAGGTGAGTCCGCTGCCTCACCTGGGAGCGGCTGAGCTACCTGCGCAGGCCTGACTGAGCCTGCTGCTCACCGCCGCAGCCAGCACCCGGGGCTTTCTGCAGGCTAAAACTGCAAAAACACACCGTGAAAATACTCAGCAACAAGAAAAACTCTGCAGTCACAACCTCACTGAAGTAAAAGTATCTGCAAAATATCCTTAAAGTTTGACAAGTGAAAGTATTCACCGTGCAGTGCAGTGTTTTCCTAATTTATGCTGCATTTATGTTTATGTTGCATTTTATTTCTGTATATTATTTGTTTTTAAAATGAGCAAATTTTCTAGATTTCTTTAGCAGAAGATCGTGAGCAATGACTAAAAATGAAATGAAATTACTAAAAAATAGCAAGAAATTAGTAGAAAGGGCAAGAAATTTACCTGAAAATGAGTTAGAAATAAATAATCTTTTAAAAAAGGGAAGAAACAAAACAAGAACAGCCAAGGAAATGCCTTGGCAAAACTGTCATCTTTAAATATGTAAATAACAAATACCTCTCCACCCAGCTTTAATCTTTTTTCCCTACTTAAGTTAAAGTACTAATACCACACTGTAAAATTATCCAACCAGAAAAAAACCCTGAAATCACAACTTTACTGAAGTAAAAGTATCTGCAAAATATCCTTAAAGTGTGAAAAGTAAAAGTATTCATCATGCAGTGCTTTGCTTTCCTATTATATGCTGCATTTATGTTAATGTTGCATTTTATTTCTGTATATTATGTTTTTAAAAAATGAGCAAATTTTCTAGATTTCTTTAGTGGAAGATCATGAGCAATGACAGAAGAAAGAAGAAGAAAAAAAATCGAAAGAAATTAGTAAAAAGTATAAGCAATTACCTGGAAAAAAATAATAAAAAATACAAACAAACAATAGGATTTGGAAAGGTGGTTAAAAATTAAAATAAATCGGTAACATCATTTTAATTATCTAAATATGATAATCAGAAATACTTATGTTTCCCCTAGCTTTTATCTTTTTTCCAAGATTTGAGTAAAAGTACTAATACCACACTGAAAATACTCAACTACAATTAAAAGTCCTGCATTCAAAACCTTACTTATGTAAAAGTATCTGCAAAAATGTACTTAAAAGTTTGAAAAGTAGCAGTATTCCCTGTGCGGTAAAATGTTTCCCATTATATCCGATGTGTTCGGATGTGTTAATATCGCTGCTGCATCAGTGTGGATGTTGCATTTTTGATGATTCAGATCAGATCAGATTCAGATGATTCAGGTTTGTCACCCTTTAAATGTTTTTTTTTCTAAAACATGAGATGTAGGTAATAAGAAACTTCGTCTCATGTGACCAGAAAACCTTCTTCCATATCTTTGGGTCGTCTCCTACCTGATTTACCTGCCGGGTCAACTCAAGGACTAAAACTGAAGTTTTTGGCCCTTTATCCATAAAGTCCAGCTCTGAGTGTGCAGCTTAATTGTTTTTAAGATGCACAGCATTTTCTGTGCTTTCTAAGCTTTTTCTCTGGATGTAATGTTGTGGAGGGCAGCAGAAACAAACCTCCGTGTGCAGAAATGGATAAAGAAAAGGCTTTTTGAATGACAAGTTCTGCTATAAAGCGGCCACACGGTTCTCTCGACACGACCAGCTATTTGCATTTACGCCCCTTTGAGGTTATTCTGGAGAGTTCATTAAAATATGCGGTCCTAATACAAACATAGATAATGTGACACTTTGACTGCACACAGGTGGACTTTATTTAACAAATTATGTGACTTTTGAAGGTGATCGGTAGCTCCAGGTCTTATTTAGGGGCGTCACAGCATTTTTCATCATTTGATTTTTTTTAGAATTTTTTAGAATTTTTTTTCATTGTCATTTAATTTTCATTTCACTCCACCAATTTTGACTATCCTGTGTAGGTCCAATGTAAAAAATCCCTTTTAAATTACCGGTTTTAGTGCAACAAAATAGGAAAAACACCAAGAGGGGTGAATACTTGTGCAAGGCGCTGTATCTGGGTGTGTTAGTTCGATTTAGAGAATTTCAGTTTAGTCCAATTTCAGTCAGACTAACATGTTTACATGTATTTTGAAAGTCCAGTTTTCAGTCCAATCCACATTATTTATATAGCACGATTTTAACAAACACAAGGTTTCCAATGTGCTGCACAACAAGGTAAAAAGCACAATAAACACACACAATTGGATAACATAAAATAAAATAAGATAAAAACACAATAAAATAAGATAAAAACACAAATAAAATAAATAAAGTGCACTGCCCGCACAAGGTAATAATAAAAATATAAAAGTATGCAAATCAACATACATGGTGTCAAATGCCAAAGAAAAGAGGTGGGTTTTAAGAAGAGATGTAAAATTTTAGTTGGACTAACACAATAATTGTACTTTTTTCCAACATGCAAAGGTACTGATAGTTAATTAATTGAATAAATAAATGTATTAATTGCTAAACTGCCAAACAAGTTAACCAAAGAGGACTTTTTATAGCAAAACTGGTGCTGAAAGTGGGTAAGCACACAAAGCGGGCTATGTAATGCTAATTCTGGGCTGTCACTGCCAAAAAAAAGCCTAGAAACACACACACAAGCGCACACACACACACAGAGCCGCAGGCCTTTAGCTCGTTGTATTTCCTCGACCACAAAAGCGTCTAACTTCCTCGAACAGCTCCCCTCCCTCGCTGCTCGTATTTCCCTGTGCAGCTCACCGTTGACGTGAGGAAACCTCTTCTGTCCATTAAAAGACTGTTTGGATGAACGGCTTAATGGACACCAAACATCAGCAATCTTGACCTACTTTAAGGACGTCACTTTACTGTGATGCTGAACGGAAAGGATTAGTCAGATTATAGGGGTCAAAGGTCAGAAGTTGTGTGTTTATCAGCTGTCAGTTTTGCATGTGTTTGTATGAACAGATACATGACAGAAATATAATCGTCTCTAAAAGCATTTATATTTGAATTCATTGCTACAGTGTTAACATTAATGTTATTACATTAATGCTACATTAATGTTATTATTAATTAACTGTAACCTGCATATCCCCTCATGTATTTTTGGTTTGTAAATTTATTATACTTTTTATGTAGTTTTCTTAATTTTTTTTCACATCATGTGTCACATCACATCGTGTAAAATGCTGAACAGGGCTGAGTATTATCTAAAAGTTTTCAATACCTGGCAGTACAGTACTCTAATTTTGGTATCATTAGAGCTATACCTAAATGCTGTACTTTTTTTGAGTATATAGTATATACTTTAAAATAACATTGCAATAATTTAAGGCTATATCGCAATACACAATATATATCTCAATAATGTGAAATATCCTTTAAAGGAATGTTAACTACAAAAATACAAAATAATTCACTGAAACTGCATTTACAATAAAGTAGCTAAACTCAAATAATTAAGTTAAATACACTACTCTTAGAATAACATTTAATAAAATACAGTTATAAGGAAGTATTTTTATAATGAAATTTTAACAAGGATTGTTAAATCAAATAAATCAGAGCAGGAGCCATGGATCTTTTATTTTGAAGGGCCTGACTCATCCCAGGTACAGATACAGACGCCTTTAACCGTGAGGATTCATTCACTGTGAGCGGGCAACAAACTAACATCTCTCCAGTTCAGATGTAAAAGTATTTGCAAATCACAGAAGTGCTCTGTGGTCACAAAATGTGACTAAATAGTTACGGTCCGGAGCTCTGCAAAAGCTGTGTTTTGTGTGTGTGTCTGTTAGGGCTGGAACCAAAAACTCAGCTATTCGGCATTCAGTTTTTAACCCCCTCCCCGCAGCTCCTCTGTCCTGCAGCACAGAACAGGTGAATTTCAGTATCTTCCGTAATTAAGATACTTAACGTTTCAGATGCTCAACGAAATTTAACACTGATTTTGAACACTGGACAGATTGTTGTGTTGCATAACTGTCAGAGTTTTTTAACTTGACAAACTATAAAGTGTCACAGCCGCTGACAGGCTCACGGGGCTTTCTCCCACGCTAACACCTGAGCTCCGAGGAGCAAGGTGTCTCTCTCTCACCTGACACGCTAAAACTGTCAGGTGTGGGAATTAGGGCTGCTCGAGCAAGAATCATAATCACAGTTATTTTGGTTAATATTGAAATCCCGATTATTTACCATCACTGACTTTGTAAACATGTTGCATTTATTGAACCTTAAAAACAAATATAAACAGTTGAACTTAGATTTTGCATACACATGGCACTCAGGGAACAAGACAAAAACACACTTGCAAAACGTAATGTGGAGAAATAATTGTTTTTCATGATTACATTGATTTTCTCATTGTTGGGAGCCAAAATTGAAATCAAAATTCAATTCATTGCACAGTCCTAGTCAGGATCCCAGGTCTCTCACGCCGCACGGTGTCGGCACAGTTTTTACTACTTTTGAGATCAGTTAATTCCTTAAAAACCCTTAACATGACTGCTAAATAAAGGCGTTAACATGCCTCCCTAAAATGCTGTAAGGCTCTCCATCACGTTAACTGCTGAAAACCTCAATCAAGCTTCCTTTGGCAGCATCACTGGCTCACTGAATCAACAGGTTTATCCCCAAATTTTATCCTCACAGTCACTAAAAGACAAAAAACAGTCATAAAACAAACTTAATCTCAAGTGCTCTGTTTATTTGTTCCTTTTTATCCCTTTAAGAAGCTCAATAATTCTTACATCTGTTAACGTTTTTGCTAAATGCTTGTGTCAGCAGCAGGCCTGTTTCATGTTTGGCATCAGCGGTAATTCAGAAGAGAAAGAGTGAAGATGTTCCAAAAATAGAAAGTAATGTCGCTGCAAGAAGCCGTTATTTTTAGTATCCATTAATCTATCTGGTCTGTAACATGACGCTGAAATGGAAAATTCCCATCAAATGTTACCAGAAACTGTAAAACTGATGTCCTAAAAGCTGCTGAAGTTTTAAATCAGACTGTGTTTAATTTACATTAATATCAAGCAGAGAGAAACCTTTAGTAATCTTTGCTAAAGCAGGTTTTACTTAATA
>NW_024616386.1:0-2845 GCF_008729295.1 Plectropomus leopardus
CTTGATCAAATATCACAGATGGAAATTAAAAACATCAATCCATATCATCATCTTTGAGTTTGTCCTTATTTGGAAATCCCAAGGCATGTCAGTGTCACCATCAAACAGCACCAGGCATATAATGGCAAACAGCCCCTCTCTCAGGACTAAATCAGCAGTGTGGAAATACTCTGGATTTTTGAGAAAAGGTCAAAAGACAAAGCACGTCATACTCAAACAATGCTGTTTCGTGAGTGTTAGTGGAGTCAATTTACAGTAAAGCTAACTGCACTTCACCTTAACCTGCACTTTTATCTTTTATGACCAAAAGCAAAAGAGAAGAAGTGACGGCGTCTTCTGTAACCAATTGTGTACAATTGTCATATGATAGTCTCATATTGCCGGTCCCTGAACTGAATTGAAAATGTATCCTGGAAGACTCTCTGCTCTCAGCAAATATGCTGCTGTCCAAAGAAGCATGATATTATTCTATCATGATATAACTAGTGATTCATACCCCTGGTAAAGAACTGATAATCTGGAGGAAGAAGACAGAGAAAATTATTGGTATATATACACTAAGTTTATTAGGTACACCTGACTAAAACAGCAGTCCTGCAATAAGTCTGACCTTCATGGAGGTTATATCGTTCAGTTTTTGTTCAAACTGTTTAAGAGAGGTGTTGATTCAACTTTATGATCATTTGGAGGATGTTGTTTGTGGTACTGTAAAAAGAACACTGCACTGGACAAAGAGGTGTCTCTATTAACCCATCCTTGCTGATATAAACAGGGTGGACAAAATAAGACAAGTGTCAGTATAATTCAGTGCAATTCAACAGCAACACAGATGTACAGTACACGATGATTCATGATGTAAAGCATCATGACTCACAAGCACCCACTAACCTCTGACTGAATTCCTGTCCTCTCACCATGCAGGAGCTCGACAACAACAAGGTGAGTGTTATAATTACACCAGCCTGCCCTGTCTAAGATGTTGAATCTAACATAAGTGCCTGGAGACAGCAGGTTAAAAGGGCCTCAGAGGGACTGCTTAATGTAGATGTGGTCGGGTGGGTTATAAGGGCTGCCCACAATGTATGTGCATGTGGATATATGGACATACATAGTGTTGTACACACCCAAACTCTGCATCTCTCAAAGACACACACACACAGCCAATTTACACACGCACAAACCTCGAGGCAATCAGCCAGAGGTTAGCTTGTTGATTTAACTGAAACCAGCTTTGAATGAATAAATACCAGCAGCAAGCACACGAAGACAAGATTCTTGATTTGCACCTCTGATTTAAACTTTGCACATTTGCAATATGTGTTGAATTAATATGATGTATTTTAAAGGACGGTCTGACAGAGAGTGTACTGGATGTTCACACACAGACATGCATGCATATGTATAGAGACATTTTTCACTTTGCAATTTGTGTTATGTCAGCTCCTCTGTAGATGGTTATGACCTGAGTTAACCGAACATTTACACCCACCTGCCCACACACACACACACACACACGTCAGAGTCATCCATCAACGGAAGTCGGTGACCATGAGTTGACCCTGGGAACCATGGGAATCCTTGGCTATACAGGGAAAGGGCAACATGGATCTGTTAAACACACAGACACACACGCACACAACATTACTATCGTTCTTTCTGCTCTCTTTCAGACACATATGGTGCTGAACTCCTCCCCACCAAGAGCACACATCAAGTTATGGTTTCATTTTCTATGTGGGGAGCCATTTGCAAAAAAATGCTTTATCCCACATGTGCATTTCTATTTCAGGCATATTGAAGATAAGAGCTGAATAGCTTAGCAGGGTCTCTGCCTTCATCTTGGTACAATTATCACCTAATGTGACAGGTGACATTTTCTACCACGCTGGGCCAGCCGCTTGTTGAGGATTCAAATGCATGAGTAATAGAGTGTAAATGAAAGAGCATTTACTTCTGCCGGCACATAGAAGCACATTACATGTGGACATCTTGCCAATGCCTTGGTGAATGCTTTGTATATTTGTATGTAAAAAAATGGAAGGTGATGGAAGACATTAGGTAATCGACGAGGAGAGAAAATTGTCTCAGTAAGTGGTCTTTCTGCTGGAGACGAAACCAGTCTTCGTGTAGAACATCTGCTGCTTTGAAAAGCAAAACAAAAAGAAAGACTGTTTAAACTACCAGTTACTCTCTGGAAAGGCAAGCACTTTACTCTCCTTGCATGTTTTACCATCACATACAGCTGTGGTCCTCAACCAGGGGTCCTGGAGGGAGTCCCAGGGGGTCTGTCACCAGAATATGGGAAATAGTTTATATCCGCAATTTAATCCACAAAAGACTGTAACTATACTTGACCACTATTGAATTCTGGTCTTAATCATATCTAATGACGAGAATCTTCTCATATGGAGGTCTCAAAAGTGTGTTTATCAATGTAGGGGTCCATGACAAAAAAAGAAAAGTTTAGTCACTGACATACACAAACTTGCCATCTTAAGGTAGACATGCCAGTAGTATTTTGCCTGAAAGAATTAGTACTTATCACACCCCGTTATCATTTTCAGTGTAACACTGGGCCCACTCAAACATATTCCAATGTGGGAGGGGGATCCTATTTACCCTAACAAATCACTGGAGAACCATGAATCTGCCAGAATCTGTGGTTACTTTAGGTCCACAGTGATGTGTAGCTATGACAGCATGTTGGTTTTGCCGGGGTTTTAGGAGTGGAGCGGAGCAAAGTAAACACAAACTACAACATGAGTTTGCTATATACAGCAAGCCCTCTCAGCTCTTTTAGTCTAATAAATACATGAATAAACATCAGTGTTAAATGCCACAACCA
>NW_024616387.1:0-4197 GCF_008729295.1 Plectropomus leopardus
ATTTCTGTAGTTATGACATCACTGACAGAGGGATGTCTGCTGTAAATCCCCCTGAGGCAAATTTGTGAATGAGCTTCAGAAATAAAATTGAACTTAACTGGAATGAACTTTTGGAGGCGTGGCACAGCATATTTAAGACTCTTTCAGTGAATCGCAGCGAAAAGTAAAATGACCAATGACATGGCGATCTGAGGTAAATAATGTTAAGGTTAGGCTTTATTAAAAAACATTAATAGCTTTTAGTTGTGATATATATTTTTATGGGGTGTAATTGGGGAATCACCATTTTAGAAAATCAGGTTCTTTTTAAAACTTAAAAATATAAAGTAATTAGTAGTATTTTGACACGTCATGTAGGGGAAAACGTCACAGTACAGCATGTCGTCCAAAATCATAGCATAGCCAAAAGCATATTGTTACGGTCGGACAGTGTGTTACTGGTAAAGTGTGACAGCCTTTTAGGTCATTCTTAAGGGGAGTTAAGCTCCTTTTTTATGTGTCCCTCATACATTTTTTCATAGCTTACATTTCATTATACAGCAGTTAGCTCTGACCAAGCACTTTGATTGGTCGAGAGGCGTTCCATGAGTGCTGTTATACAGTACAACATCACTGAGACTGTTAACCTTTTAACTCTGTAGTATCACTCCGCTTCACAGCTGTTCTAAATCCGTTAATTAGTGTAAGAGTGAAAGTGGGATATGTTTATAGTATGTTGTAAGCACAAGTTCAGACACTGTGTCTTGATCTGACTGGACATGTTGGAGTTACTAAAAGTTACGAGGAGGTCCAGGAGGAGCATCTGTGACGGGTTTCGGTAAACGTTGGTTCACTGGGAGTAAACCAGCTGTTACAGCTGTTACAGTGATGTGCAGTGAGACAGGGACACGCTCGTCTGACACTGTCCACAGCCTGAGAGACACCGAATCACACGCTGTCTGATCCGGGACTGGAGGTGACGGAGGTCACGGCAGTGAGCGGACACACGCTGCAGAGACGAACCGTCTGATCAAACTAACTGGTGTGAATCTCAAAGTGTCCGTTAACAGACTCTGATTTCACTGAAAACACGAAGATAAATGTTGGTGACGCTCAGCAGCTGCTCTGTGCAGAACATGCAGACCGAGCTAACGCAGGTTAGCCGGCAGCCTGCGGGAAAGTGTTTACGTGTTGCTAGGCAACAGCTGTCATGTCCAGCGGCTGAGGAACTATTTGTGTCGGCGGAGCCAAAAAAAAATCGTTAAATAAAGAAATAAATCATAATCTGTTGTCTCTTGTTACTATTAACAAATAAAAGACGCTTGTAGACCTGTTGTATAACAGTAATATCATATATATCATCACTGTGATTACGACTGAATCACGGTGATGATATACAGAACAACATCACGATCTCGAGTGTGATATTACTTAACTAATGATTTACTCAACAGCAAATGAGTGATGACCACTTTTCATACTTTACATTAAAAAACAAAGCTGACCAAAATAAAAGTAACAAAAGAAAGAGAAAGAAAGACAGTTTCTATGCTGTCTTTAATGTTTCTTTCTCTTTTCTCCTGTGTGGTAAAGGAGAGTTTGAGCTATTGAACTTTTTTAAGGTTGTTTTTTTTTTTTTTTTTTAGCATTTTGCCTTTAATTGACAAAACAGTTATAGCAGGAAAAAAGTGAATTTAAATAACTTCATCTTGATCATAAATTGCAATTAATGAACACAATTATCTAAAGGATGCAGATGATGCACATTTAAATATATAGACCATTACACTCTAGTAAAAATGTTTAATAGAGAGTTTAAGAGAGAGTAGGCAGATGTTGCCAATGCTGGAACTTTCTCTGCAGGATCTCGTGCACACTCACTGGAGGACACGTGTATGCTCAGTCAATAGGAGCGTCCTCTCTCTGAAATGACCAGTGATTGGTCAATGTCTCCTGAAAACAGAGCTGACCGGATGAGCAGAAGTCTGGTGTTCTCTCAGTCCACTTGAATTAGAAGATGTGAAAACAGAACGGCAGTGAGCCCCAAAATCTTATTTTGTTTTGTTCACCTTTGTTTAAGGATACTTACTGCCAGATTTCATGTGCAACCATCCCAGCTGTTGTCATACCTTAATGTTTGCATTTCACTGGAGACATGTCCCTAAAAAGGAGGGTTTGGGTCCCGTGAGAACATCACAGCCCGGAGTTGAGGGTGCTCGTTTATACTGGACTTTTTATGAATCCAGACAAACTCCTGCTGTAGATTCACTGTTATCTGGTTGTGATGTGATCTTATCAATAAGCTGTCAGCAGACATACATGACGAGCAGCTTCTGTGAAATCCAGACTGTTGCTAATATAAAATGTTGTCATTTAGGTCTGTCGAGTCGAGCTGCTGGCTGGAGGCTCTGCCTCTCTGTTCGTCTCAGTTTGACTCTGATGAAGCTGTGACGACTGACCACCGACACACTGATGGTCTCTGAGAAGTTTATAGAATTTAAAACTTTGGTCACAAACACTGCATCTGAAGACGTTATCTCCTGTGTGGATTATCATGTGTGCATATAAACTTGCACTCTGTGCAAAGGATTTCTGACAAACTGAGCAGCTGAAAAGTTTCTCTCCTGTGTGGGTTCTCATGTGTTTTTTCAATTTTCCCCTTTCTCTAAAAGTTTTGCCACACACTGAGCAACTGAACGGTTTCTCTCCAGTGTGAATTGTTATGTGTCTCTTCAGATGCGACTTGAACAAAAAACTTTTATTACACACTGAGCAGCTGAATGGTTTCTCTCCTGTATGAATTGTCACATGTTTCTGAAGATGTGACTTGAACAAAAATCTTTTATCACACACTGAGCAGCTGAATGGTTTCTCTCCTGTATGTAGTTTCACATGTCTCTTCAGATATGCCTTGCATAAAAATCCTTTTTCACAGACTGAACAATTGTACTGTTTCTTTCCTGCATGAGTTTTAATGTGTTTATTCAGTGTCCCACTGTCACTGAAAGCTTTACCACAAACAGAGCAGCTGAATGGTTTCTCTCCTGTGTGGATTCTCAAGTGATTCCTTAAACTGCTAGACTTTGTGAAAGATTTCTTACATACTGAGCAACTAAAAGGTTTTTCTCCTGTATGAGTTCTCATGTGTTCCTTCAAATGTGACTTGAAGCCAAATCTTTTCCCACACTCAGAGCAGCTGAATGGTTTCTCACTGACAGAGACAGCATCATTTTTCAGAGAGTTTAAACCTGACTGAGGTTCTCTGGTCTCCTTCAAATCAAGACTGACTTCAATCTGAGCTACAGAAGAGTCTCCAGTCTTGTCCTCAGTCTCTGGTTGTAAATGTGTATCTGGATGTGAGTTCATGGCTGGTTCTGGTCCTCCACAGTCCTCTCCATCAGCTTCTGTTTTAATCTGTTGAGTTGAGCTGCTGGCTGGAGGCTCTGCCTCTCTGTTCTCAGTTTGAGTCTGATGAAGCTGTGAGGACTGACAGTAAACACACTGATGATTTCCGAGGAGTTTATATGAAGTGAATCTTTGCTTACAAACACTGCAGCTGAAGCTGTTATCTCCTGTGTGGATTATCATGTGTGTGTATAAACTTCCGCTCCGTGTAAAAGATTTCTTACACACTGGGCAGATGAAAGGTTTCTCTCCTGTATGAGTTCTAATGTGACTCTTCAGAGTTCCCTTTTCACTAAAAGCTTTATCACAAAATGAGCAGCTGAATGGTTTCTCTCCTGTATGAGTCCTCATGTGCAGATTCAGCTTTCCATTTTCACTGAAAGCTTTACCACAAACTGAGCAATTAAATTGTTTATTTCCTGTGTGAACTGTCATGTGTCTCTTCAGATGAGTTTTCTGCAAAAACCTTTGAGCACAAACTGAGCAACTAAATGGTTTCTCTCCTGTATGAGTTATCATGTGTCGCTTCAGATTTCCCTTGAAGCCAAATCTTTTCCCACACTGAGAGCAGCTGAATAGTTTCTTACTGACAGGGACGTGATCATTTTTCAGAGAGTTTAAACCTGACTGAGGTTCTCTGGTCTCCCTCCAATCATCACTGTCATCAGTCTCAGGTTCAGAAGAGTCTCCAGTCTTGTCCTCAGTGTCTGGTTGTAAATGTGTATCTGGATGTGAGTCCCTGGCTGGTTCTGGTCCTCCACAGTCCTCTCCATCAGCTTCTGTTTCCATGTGTTGAGTTGAGCTGCTGGCTGG
>NW_024616388.1:0-1084 GCF_008729295.1 Plectropomus leopardus
AAAACTTAAATTAATAGCCCGGCATTGTATTTGGAAATATTAGCTGTGTTTATATTTTTAAAAAATACACAATAGAAATCAATAACAAATAAATAAAAATAATTCAAAATAAAACAAGAGAGAGTAGAACATAATTTTGGAAAATAAATTAATAAATAAATTTTTAAAAAAGCTCCTCCTGACCGAATGACTCAGTAAATCCGTTCAGGCCGCCGTGGTCGCCGCAACCCCCCGAAATCACACAGCTGCCGGTCATCTGCCCGGGGAGGTACTCCTCCGCCGCCACCAAATCCAACATGATCTCCCGGTTGTGTGGAGGCGGCTGCACCGAGGCGTCTCTGTTTACATTCCTCCCGTTACCGGTCACGTAAATATGACCCTTCCCAGCTTCCTGACCCCCGCTGACACCGGCTAGCAGCGCCGCGCTGGGGTCTTTGAGAGCGATGTAAGATTTGTGACCTCCTCCTCCTCCTTGTTCGTTTTCATTCAAGTCGACGGCTAACGACCCTCCGTTCTCCTCCGTCGTTTCCATAACCGCTCAGTCCGTCGAGCGAGCCTCGGCCGCGGGCATAAAATCCTGCAACGCGTCCTCCTGCCCGGTCGGCCCGGCTCCGCAGCAGCAACAGCAGCAGCAGGTTTTGTTGTTCTTGGAGGAAGGGGCTACCATTTTAGCCTTCGGCGTTACCTGACACTCACCGGCTGTGGCATCGTCCTTTTTGGCGTCTGAAAAATACCGATGTTTGCTCCGCGTTTCTCGTGAAGTTGATGTCGCCGCCGGGCAGAAAGATTAATTAAATCCCCTCAACGTTTGAGCTGGCTGCAGCGCCATCTTGAAAATACCCCAACAATGACGTCACCCCCTCCCTCCCCCCAAATCAAATCGCTGAGTTTTGATTCGCTGACAGTTTTACAGCGAAGCCTGGTGGTCACACCGAGGAACTGCACCAGGCATCCCTGACCCCGTTAACCCCACAAATACTTCAATATTTAAATAAATATATACACACATACACACATACAGACATGCATACACGCATACACACATACATACATACATACACACATACATACATACACACATACA
>NW_024616389.1:0-1240 GCF_008729295.1 Plectropomus leopardus
TTCAGATTCTGAACACACAACAAGTCACACGTACGTCTCGGCGAAGACGTAGAGCATGGTGATACATTTGGGAGGCTGAGGAGGGTCCAGGTGGTCCAGTGTGGACACGGTGTTGATGACACCAAACATCATGGCTGCTTTCACCCAGTCGTACACCAGGTTGGAATAAGCCAGACCGGCTGCAGAGGTGCACATGGAAACAAAGCAAGTACAATGACGGGAGTTAATGTCACACATTTAAACAGACACGAAAGTGGAGCAGCATCAGAGAAATGGGAGTTTTTAGGATTTGAGGACATATGGGGGCTTAGCCAGGACCTCAGGGGAGGTGAAGGGGATCCATACCCTTAATTTAATTACATTTCATTTCATTATATTNTTATTTATGTATTTATCTATATATTCTTTATTTATTAATTTATTCATATTTCAAGTTTATTCATTTATTCCTCTTTATTATATATATACAGTATATATATACACACTCACCTATTTATTCCAATATTTATTTATACATTTATGCATGTTTATATTTTTACATTTACATATACTTATATATTTTCATCTAAACATTATTCAGCTATTTATGTATTTATTTATACATTAATTTTAAAATTTATTTATTGATGCTAAGTAATTTTTCGTCCTCCATACTGCTGATATACGTTACCTATATTAGTTAGCTTGCCTGGCGTATGTCTGAATCTGAGATTTTAGCGCACAGTCATCGCTCTCTTCAAAAGAGAACTGTGAAAACACGTCTCCAAAAACAAACTTACTGCAAAAATATAAGTCAACATGATCGAGGTCGGACATATCAGGGGACACAAACATAAAAAAAACATATTTGAGAGGAGCGGGACATTCAGATTCTGAACACACAACAAGTCACACGTACGTCTCGGCGAAGACGTAGAGCATGGTGATACATTTGGGAGGCTGAGGAGGGTCCAGGTGGTCCAGTGTGGACACGGTGTTGATGACACCAAACATCATGGCTGCTTTCACCCAGTCGTACACCAGGTTGGAATAAGCCAGACCGGCTGCAGAGGTGCACATGGAAACAAAGCAAGTACAATGACGGGAGTTAATGTCACACATTTAAACAGACACGAAAGTGGAGCAGCATCAGAGAAATGGGAGTTTTTAGGATTTGAGGACATATGGGGGCTTAGCCAGGACCTCAGGGGAGGTGAAGGGGATCCATACCCTTAATTTAATTACATTTCATTTCATTATA
>NW_024616390.1:0-1995 GCF_008729295.1 Plectropomus leopardus
CATCTATTATTATTATTATAATTTACGGGGCACTTCTTGCCGAGTTGCTCATTGCCTTTTATTGCTTTCGAAAGAATTCAGGTTAATTTGCATCGGGTTCAAAGGTTGAAATATTCGTGAAAAGTGTCTGAATGCAGAACAACAAAAATGCTGTTGCTCCGGCTTTCAAAGGGTTAAAGTAACTAAAATGAGCTCCACCTTTACCAGCTGCAACAAAAAAGTAATATATAATAAATAAAATCCAGTAATATGATACATAATATTCTGAAATGGGCCATCTGTATACTACGTACTTTCACTTTTTGTACTTTAAATATATTTAAATGCCAATACTTTTACACTTTTATTAAAGTAAGTAAATTGATGCAGGACTTTGAAATGTAACAGCCAGAAAAAAAGATCAAAACTTTTGTAAAAACTTCAAACTGGTTTGGAAACGAACGTGCTGAGACGCGTTTGTCCACTTTGTGAACCATCAGTACTTTCAGAGTGACTGCAGCGTCGTCTGTTCGTCTTTTCTCAGGCTGCCAACATCAGATCAGCTCTAACTGAACGCTGCATGGCCAAAAGTATGTGGACACCTGACTGTGACACCCAATATACGATAGTTTGCTCTCGGTCGGTCGATGGGGTCGAGGTCACGGCCCTGAGCAGACCAGTCAACTTCTTCCACGCCAAACTGGGAAAAACAACATTTCTTTAAGAAGCTTGGAGCGTACTCATGTTGAAGCAGGAAAAAAATGTCCCAAAACTGTTGACTCAAAGTTGGTCTAAAACTTATTATTCTGCTGCAGCGTCAAGATTTTTCGACATTGAAACTGCAGAAAAAACAGGGAAAAAATAATTTGGGCCTTGCTGTCCATGTGTATGTGCTTATATGGTGTATGTGGGGGAGGAAATATTAGGATTTTTTTTTTTTTACTAAAGTTAACCTTTGAGACACATATAAAGTGGCTTGATTTCTTTTAAAAGCATGAAATAAGTAAAAATTACAAGAAAATGACCTAATAATAAGGAAAATGACCTAGAAAAAAACAGAAATAATTGTATTTATTTGTTTATTTTTAGCACAGTTATAAGTAATTTTCTTGTTTGTTTGTTGTTGTTTTTGTATCTTTTGTTTGTTTGTGTGTGTGTGTGTGTGTGTGTGTGTGTGTGTGTGTGTGTGTGTGTGTGCTTATTATCAGGTAATTTTCTTGTATTTTTTTGTTTTTTGCTTTTGAAAGAAATCAAGTCACTTTGTCCAGGTCTCAAAGTGTTAACTTGAGTAAAAGATCAGAATATTTCATCTTTCTTCTATTATATTTTTTCGTGAAATATAATATTATAATTAAAAATATCGTTTTCTGGACATTTTCTCTATATTTTGGATAATTTTCTAATAATCCTCCCCTCTGTTTTAGCACAAATTTGTTAGAAAGTTTCTTGTCACCTTTTACAAATTTCTTGCAATTTTTGGGACATTCTTGTCGTTGCCTTTTTTCCACGTTTTAGGAAGACATCACGCCAGTTTGCTCGGGTTTCAGAGGTTTATATACTTTTTAAAGCTGTTTACACACAACTCAAGAAAAGTTGATCCAGGTTTCAAAAGGCTAAATTATAGTAAATGTAACATCTCACTTTAATATAAAAATTCACCACATTATCGTCATGACTACAATCTTCATCATCATCCCAATCAGCAGCGACATGAGCGTCTACCTCCTCTTCATCATCATTATTTTCATCCTCCGACCATCACGGGTTCATCATCACCGCCGTCATTATCTTAGAATAGAAATAAGTAGATCTGTATTCATCACACCTTCATCATATATTCATTATGATCACATCATCTTCATCATCACAATCATAATCATGATCATTTTCTGTGAGACATCTGAAGAAGACCGAGTGTGTTCGAGATGCAGCTGGAGCCTCATTTCACAGATTACTGTCAAACGCTGTCGATGCATTAACACACACACACACACACACACACACACACACACACAC